>NC_134354.1:748864263-749101763 GCF_048569485.1 Anomaloglossus baeobatrachus
TAGGCGAAAGGCATCCACCAAGTGTAAAACAGTGCCAAAGGACAAGGCTTCAGACCAACCAGCAACGCCAAAAGGACACGGACCCAACGTGTTCGGACTAAGGCTGCAGGGTGTTCAAGACTTTGGTTTACCCGGTGTCAGTGTCAGCATCTCTGGACTGTGTGTGTACGTTGTGCCCCTTTGCTTCCAACGGGTCCCCAGCCTGCCATCACCGAGCCCCGGGACACCTTCCCCTTCCCACGGAGGGGTTAACATCTCTAGCTGCCATCCCATCGCTCCCAGGCGCTCCCCTCCTATCTCCTAAACAAAGCAGCAGTTGTATCCAATTTTACCACGAACCGTGGGTGGCGTCACGAACACTACCCAATCCACCCTTCCTTTCCCCCTTTTTACTTTCGAGAGGTCGCGCGACCCTGCCTCAGGTCTGAAGACCCCCTTGACCCACTGCGGATCCGGATCCGAGCAGCCCGTCGGCTGTCGCAGGGGCGGCACACTTGCATGGACATCTGTGATCTCATTATTATTTATTATTAAGCATATGAGCCGCGTTCACTGCTGTGTTTGTCATGCCAGATCTGATAGGCCTTGTGATGAGTGACTTGTTGACTCTGATATTTTGCCTGGATGTTCACCTCTTGGCTTTTCAATTGATTGACATTATTTCATATTCTTCCAACTGTTATTAATTGATAATTGATTGAGCCCAGCTCTTGTTGCTTCTGTTAGAAATAGATGCTGGCTGTGCACAATATGGCATCTACTGCACTTGGAGAGAGCTCTTAAGCCCACATCATGTATACCCAAGTGTGGAGGACGTACTGGTATTGGACATCCATTTGCACTAATAGGTTTAAGGTTGTCAGCATCCTAGCAAGTTAGAGCTATGGCTATAGCTTGCACGACACCACTGCATTGTTCTTGGGGACTGCCAGAAATAATAGTCCCACGGCCATCACTCTATAAAAACATGGCAACTCTAGAGACCCATTTTTCGGGTTTGGTGAGCATTGCAACTATGCGTTCCATGGCAATCATCAAGTCATCACCTAGCATATAGGTGATAACTTGCTAAGGTAACCCTTACAAAATTGTAAAAAAAAATTTCCCGGAACTGTTATTTTAAATCTTGGATTTTATTGCTTGTAGATTTTGATATTTAGCAGAATCCTCCTCTCTCTTGTATCTTCACAATACTTCCAGTCATTAGCTGCCACACAACACACCCCACAACCATGCTTAATTGCTGTAAATGTGGTCTTGTCTCGGAATACTTCTCCATTTTCTTTGTACTCACCTCACCTTCACTCATAATAGGGAAGTAGTTGATTCTCTACTTTATTGCACACAACTCTTAACTCCAACGAGCAGTGAGAAACATTTGAGATGATTCAATTGAGATGTGAGAGATTCAATTGTGATGCTGAATTGAAGAGTGAAGGTAAAAAGCAAAATAGCTTTTAATGTAGCTTTTTTCCGCACAAGATACATTTTTAAACTCTAGTCACAAAAGGAGAAAAAGGAGATAAGGCACAGATAGTGTACAAAAATGTAAATTTTTATTAAGGACAATACAAAATAGTATAAAAACATGCAAAAAAGGAATAGGTCAATGGGGTGTGGGTAAGGAAAGAAAATCCTTAATAAATAGTTGTGGGGTAGGAGAGTTGCCGAACAGAACCAGGCCAGGGAGGTGTTATATATATTTTATATTGCAATGTACATGTATAGGTCAAATAACCCACACATGCGCCTCACTGGGCCCGTCCTCAGAGGCGGAGCACCCCGACCCTGCAACCCGGCTGCGGAGCAGTCGCTACATCTACCCGCAAGTTCATAAAAAGTTTTAAAAGTTTTATATGGACTGTCACCCCTGTTGAACCTTCCCGTGTTCCTTGGAGAAGACCATCTGGACCCCTAGGTGGGGGTTGGCAGGAAAGTTCTGCTATAATTAGACTACGCCCTCCTTGTTGAGCCTTTTTCCACCCGTTGTTACAGGAGAAAGACTGCCAGGGCCTTGGATGGTCTGTGCTGGTAGACGGCACCATGAGGCCACGGTGGGGGTCGGGCAAGGGGCAATGGCTACCAGGTTGCCCAGGACTGTTACCAGAGTCGTCTGTTACAACACCCGGGATCTTAACCTGGTCACGGACCCGCGGATAGTATGCAGAGGGTCAGGTTGTTTGGGTAGCGGGTTAATGGGATCTGGAACATTGAGAGTGTGGACTCTGAGTCTTTTTACAGTGTTGGGAAGTGTGCCTCCCCTATGAGGGATGGAACTGTTTATACCATGTTATCCCTTTTATCCTCCTTACAGGAGCAGTTTTAAATAAAACATGATATGTCCTGTAGTTCGGGGACGAGCTATGTTTAACCTAGGGGGAATGTGACGCTCTGGCCTATCAGGTCGTCATAGGGTATTGCACAATTTTCCTTTCCGTGCAGTACCCATCTCCTCCTTGGTTCCAGGTGCCACACAGTGATGTTGCTAAGACCAGCACATTCTCATCGGTCACATTCTCATCCAGAAAAGTGGTCCAATTTTTTTCTCACTTGTCATCCATCTGCAGCTATATACAATCCATTTTCTTACTCAGCAGATATTAATATTTTATAGGACCATTTACAGTTTCCCATCTTACAGAATTCTAATGTATCTATAATAATTGGATGACACATTGAAGGTGACTTTTTTGGCATGCAACTTTTTTCTTGCACTGTACCAAATTTGCAGAAAAAAGGGGGCAGCAATCACCCGGGATAGTAATTGTCTCTCTGTCTCTCTCCTAGTCTCTGTCTGTGTGTCACTGTCTGTCTCTCTGTCTGTCTCTGTCTATCTATCTCCATCTCTGTATCTGTCTCTCTATCTGTGTCTGTCTTTCTGTCTCTCTCTTTCCTCATCTGTCTCTTTCCCCATCTCTCTCTTTGTCTGTCTGTCTCTTTGCCCGTCTGTCTCTTTGCCCGTTTTTCTCTTTCCAGGGCTGTCTCTTTGCCCGGCTGTCTCTTTGCCCGGCTGTCTTTGCCCGGCTGTCTGTTTGCCCAGCTATCTCTTTGCCCATCTGTCTCTTTGCCCATTTGTCTCTTTCCAGGGCTGTCTCTTTGCCCAGCTGTCTTTTTGCCCGGCTGTCTCTTTGCCTGGCTGTCTTTGCCCGGCTGTCTCTTTCCAGGGCTGTCTCTTTCCCCGTTTGTCTCTTTCCAGGTCTGTCTCTTTCCAGGTCTGTCTCTTTGCTCGTCTGTCTCTTTGCCCGTCTGTCTCTTTGCCCATCGGTCTCTTTCCATGGCTGTCTCTTTGCCCGACTGTCTCTTTTCCCGGCTGTCTTTTTGCCCGACTGTCTTTGCCCGGCTGTCTCTTTGCCAGGTTGTCTCTTTCCAGGGCTGTCTCTTTCCAGGGCTGTCTCTTTGCCCGACTGTCTCTTTGCCCGGCTGTCTCTTTCCAGGTTTGTCTCTTTCCAGGTCTGTTGCTTTACTCTTCTGTCTCTTTGCTCGTATGTCTCTTTGCCCGTGTGTCTCTTTGCCCGTCTGTCTTTTTGCCCGTCTGTCTTTTTGCCCGTCTGTCTCTTTCCAGGTCTGTCTCTTTCCCGGTCTGTCTCTTTCCTGGTCTGTCTCTTTGCCCATCTGTCTCTTTCCCGTTCTGTCTCTTTCCCGTTCTGTCTCTTTCCAAGTCTGTCTCTTTCCCCGTCTGTCTCTTTCCCATTCTGTCTCTTTCCCAGTCTGTCTCTTTGCCTGGCTGTTTTTTTGCCCAGCTGTCTCTTTGCCCGACTGTCTCATTCCAGGGCTGTCTCTTTCCCGGTCTGTCTCTTTCCCGGTCTGTCTCTTTCCAAGTCTCTCTTTCCCAGTCTGTCTTTTCCCCGTCTATCTCTTTGTCCATCTGTCTCTTTCCAAGTCTGTCTCTTTCCCCGGCTGTCTCTTTCCAGGGCTGTCTTTTTCCAAGTCTGTCTCTTTCACCGGCTGTCTCTTTCCCATTCTGTCTCTTTCCCAGTCTGTCTCTTTGCCCGTCTATCTCTTTGCCCGGCTGTCTCTTTCCAGGTTGTCTCTTTCCCGGTCTGTCTCTTTCCAGGTCTGTCTCTTTCCAAGTCTGTCTCTTTCCCTGTCTGTCTCTTTGCCCATCTGTCTCTTTACAAGTCTGTCTCTTTTCAAGTCTGTCTTGTTCCAAGTCTGTCTCTTTCCCCAGCTGTCTCTTTCCAGGGCTGTCTGTTTGCCCTATATATAGTGTAGAGACCTACAAGCATGGCCATAACGCAAACTAAAAACCTCATATTTTTTTGTACAGGATACAGCCACGCCCCTTTTTGTTAGGCCTTGCATATTAGAGTTCCTGTCCCTGTATGATGTGCAGTTGGGGTACGGCTTGGAAGCCCGCCGGATCTAATAGGCTGCCGGTTTGTGGCTGTACATCTGCTAGTGTGAACAGTGCTCTATGCAAGCCATCAGTGTGCAGTTTTACCATTCAGCAATCGCCCCCTCCGCACCCGGAGAACGGAGACACCCATCTGACTAGTCTGCATTATACCGACCATTTAGGTAAGTATTATAAAGTCATTTTTATGTTCTACGCAGCGGCCTGGGCTCTTATACACAGGAACGCTGTTGTATGGTGCAGAAGCAAAATAGAGCTGAAAATAGACGAATATGCTGATTGGTGAGTATGGAACTACAAGCAATACATTCACATATGTGATCCTTAAAGTGGTTTTCCACTACTTTTTCACTCCCTTACCATATATCATAGCTCTTCAAAACAATACCTTTTGTAATATACTTGTATTGGATGTATAGCTTCTAGGAGCGCATCTCAGCAGGGATGACATAGCACTGGATTTTTATGCAGATTCTTCCTGCTCTCTTATGTGTGATTCTTCCTTTTCCAACACAGAAATCAGACCAAATGAGAGGAAGTTGTCACTGGGCTCCTGATGGTGGGTGTAAACATTTTGGAGTGAATGACAATTAGTTGGCTTCACACAAGCTGAGCTGACAGTTTCATTCAACAGTAATAGCAGGGGCCGACACCTTTGCTAGAGAAGTGCTGTAATCTGCATTTTAGAAGCTAAAGGTAATCCAATCACTGATATGGACAGCTGAAAAGCGCCAATATTTGCATAACAAACACAGTGGCATGGCTGTACTAGCCATCTGACAATTGACAGATGGGTTGATACCTACCCTGGGCTGCTCTTAAACTTGGGGTCTCCCAATATCTTCAGCAGATCAGGGTGTGCTAAGTGCTCAATCACAGGCCACTGCAATGCATGATGGAACTTGTAGCCAGGGAGGAGAAGTGATGGATGTAAACATAAGAGCTGCTGCTGGCAGACACCAAGTGACAATATCTGTGTTATAAAAGGTTTACTATAATAAGAGTATGGATGCATTTAGTGGTCCGATTGATGAATAAAAAATAAAATGTTTTAGTGTAGTGGATATCTTCTTTAAGAAAGGGATTGAAAAAAATAAAAGCTAGAGTTAGCGTTAATGTATAAACTCTCCTGGAAAATTCTTCTTGGATCCCAGTTATTATTGTAGAGATCTGTCTCCTTACCCTATTCACTCACTTAAGGGGAACCTGTCAGCAGAAATTTCGGCTAAAACCTAACAAATTCCCCCTCTGCAGCTCCTGGGCTGCATTCTAGAAAGGTCCCTGTTAGTATTGTGGCCCCTTTCTGACAAAAAAAAGAGTTTATATAGAGGTACCTTTTTGGCTTCGGATTCTCTAAATGGGACACGGGGGCGGGCTGCCTGATGGCCGTTATTCTGCCCCCTGGTCCTGTATGCCGCCCCCATCGCTGATTTCCATACTTTTGGACGCCGCCCACTGCTCCAGCCATCCCCGCGCATGCCCAGTGCCAGTCTCACGGGACTGAGCAGTGTGACCGCTGGTGACGTGTGCACAGACAAGTGATTATGGGCGGGACTGTGACTGTTATCAGCAAGTACCCGCCCATAATCTCGTGAGCGCGCAAACCTCTCCAGCGGTCACACTGTGCTCAGTGTAGATGCTAAACTGTATGGGCTGCTTCCAGGGATGACGTCCCTTTGTCACGTGATAGTATTTTGAACACGCCCCTATCACGTGACAAAGGGACGTCATCCCTGGAAGCAGCCCATACAGTCTAGCATCTACACTGAGCACAGTGTGACCGCTGGAGAGGTTTGCGCGCTCACGAGATTATGGGCGGGTACTTGCTGATAACAGTCACAGTCCCGCCCATAATCACTTGTCTGCGCACACGTCACCAGCGGTCACACTGCTCAGTCCTGTGAGACTGGCACTGGGCATGCGCGGGGATGGCTGGAGCAGTGGGCGGCGTCCAAAAGTATGGAAATCAGCGATGGGGGCGGCATACAGGACCAGGGGGCAGAATAACGGCCATCAGGCAGCCCGCCCCCGTGTCACATTTATAGAATCCGAAGCCAAAAAGGTACCTCTATATAAACTCTTTTTTTTGGTCAGAAAGGGGCCACAATACTAACAGGGACCTTTCTAGAATGCAGCCCAGGAGCTGCAGAGGGGGAATCTGTTAGGTTTTAGCCGAAATTTCTGCTGACATGTTCCCTTTAAGAAGACAGTAGGAGCTATTCTTTACTTTCAACTCTTTGCAAAGGAACATATTTAGAAAATAAACTGTTGGACACTATGGGAGAGGAAAGGTAGATAACCACAAATTAGCAGGTCATGCTGGATTATGGATGGAATTATTCTTTGTAGTAAAACCTCTGCCTGAAGATATGGACTTTCCTGAAGTGAGTTTTGCTAGATCAAGGGGGTGTTAAAGTATATTTCTCCAGCTTGGCTAAAGATGATGTGTGCTACATGCGGTATCACAGGATATGAGCAACAGTAACTGTGAAGCCCCACAGGTGTTGTATCGGTGCATTACCTTCAGGGACTCCACTCAGCTGGATCTGGTCACAGGTAGGAGATCTTCTTCTTGTCGTGACGCCACTCTCAGTATTGCGGCCAGTAGGGACCGCCACTGCAGGTTGAGGGTCGCCTGGGGCTGATGGTATGTGCAGTTAGTTGGAATAGCCTCCTGAGAGTGAGGCAAGCCCCAGGGCCCGATGTAGGTGCGTAGTACCACAAGGCGCAGAATAACTCCACACAGGCAGAATGTCTTTCAGGGTTTTTACTCACTTCAGGTGGCAGGGTGAGTAACCCGGGCGTAGCTGGGATGAACCAGGCGGGAACCAGGTGTCCTTCAGGCTGACTTGTGAGGGTGACTACTAACTCGCCTTCCTTAGCCCTTGGTGGTTTGGGGTGACCCCGACTTTGAGTCCCTATGGGGGTCACCCAGGGAAGTTGCTGAAGCCTCACTCCCCTTCGTTTGCCGTGTGCTTGTTGCCTGGGCCAGATCACTCCAGCTTCTTGCCTCCTGTGAGCTATGGGCCCTAACTGTGGCTACGTGGCTGCGGCTTTTGTGGTGTTGTGGCGTGGGCTTTGAGAGCCCCACACCGGCAGGTTTAGCAAAAGAAAGCTGGATCTATCTCCGCTTCGGGATCTGCCGCCCGTTTGGGCCTGGTACTCCCTAGCAGTCTCCTTACTTCCCACTCCGTGCTCTCTCTTTAGCTGAAGGTGGATTTCGGGTAGCACTCCTAGTTGACCGTTCTCCCCCGTCAGTAGCCACTGCGCGGGCGCTGTTAGACAGCAACAGCCCCACAGGTCTGCTCCTCACTGAGCCCTATGGAGTTCTGCTCTAACTGACTCACTGCCCCTCCTCTCCTGTTCTTGCCTACGCCACCTAGCAACCAGATTCTCTTACCACACCCCTTGAGAGGAGATGGAGGCTTTTGGCCCCCTCCACTATTCCAGTGAAGGTCAAGGCTTTTCCCCCTCCTGGGATCCCCAGGGGTCCTCTCATGGGTACATGTGTGAGAGCTGGTTACTATGCGCCTGTGTACCACACCCCGGTCAGCCTTCTGGATTACCTGTGTTGTACTGTCCCCAGCATGGGTGCAGTACTCAGTGGTGCCTGACCAGGTCAGGGGCGCCACATAACAGGATCATAATTTACTGTTTGCACCATTGTGTGAAAACGGCATCAGGCTAACACGGACATGTCAAGTACATTACTAACTTGTGTGAATATGGCTATCTGCACATATCCGGTGCACTGAGAGATGAGTACATTTCAAGAACATTGTGTCGTTTCAACATTTGCGTAGGGAGCTCATCATCACTGAATTAAAACGTTTTAAAATGTAGAAAATATGTTAAGTTGTAGACTATGAGTGAACTATCTAGAAATGGGGAAATAAAAGCACAACTTTTCCAGACAAATAAGGGTTTAAAGCCGGAAAGGTTGTCACCAAAACCTCTTGCTAGAAATAATCTCCAAAAAACAGCAACTCACTAAAGTTAGATGATGAAAAAACGGATATCTATCTACTTATCTATTTTCTATCTGCCGACCTTCAGCTGTGCTGAGCTCTTCATTATCTGAAGACGGCTTAATTGAAGTTCACAAGCTCGTCTTAACTTGACCCTGTCTGACCAGAGAGAGATCAAGTCGAAGGGACGCAACGTTCAGTTGACCACTTTGTTGGCGGGAATTTCAGCAGCCAGATAGCCACAGGTCAAAACAGACATGTCTCAGATTTGATCCAGCACCTCCTGTGCTGTGATCTGTTTCCCTCTCCACTGAGTCACAGTCAGGGACTGCTGCTGCCCTGGTTCTGAACACTTTGTCTCTGTGTGGACACTTTGTGTGTTCATTGCCTTTCTGCCAACAAGTGTTTCCTATGCTGTAATTTAGTCTGCCCTGTCACCTGGTGGGTGTAACTATTTAACGTTTCCTCAGGCTTTCGTTTCCTGCTTATGATATTTATGAAGTGGACCCTAATTGGAACTACAACCTGTTTGTCTTGTGTTTCTCCTGGCAAATTATAACTTTTGTTTTTTCTTATTTTACTCTGCACCTGCACCCAGATTCTTTACGACGAAAGTCCAAATGGTCATTTGAGCCATCCAGTTAGGGTTGTTTCAGCCTGTGCAGGAGCCGTTAGGGCCTTTATAACATTTAACATACACAAAAAACTGATTTAAAGAATAGGTACATTTTTTGATGACACATTCCCTTTAAGAATATAGTTGTTACATTGCAACATTACCTTTGAAGGTTGAACAAGGTGGTCAGTCATATCATGCTTGCCGTCATACAACATATTTGTATTCAAGGACAAAAGTGTGGGTCATATTTTTATTTAAATCACAGCGCGGACTATCATTTAGTGTCTACATTATATGGGCATTATATTTCTGCAGCAAAAGCAAAGAACCAAAGACATCTGGGTAAAGAAGACATCTGCAGTCATGAGTTGTCACTGGGAGAAGTTGTCAGGAATGTCTGGAGCAGGTGGGGAAGAAAAGAAACAGAATGATTCTATGTCAATTGTTAGTCAATGGACATAGTTGTTTAAAAGAACAACCTTACAGCTTACCCTTGCTATTGTTATGTTTATACTGTAAGGTGTCTTACACAATAGAAACATATTTGATAGGTATATTTTTAGGTCTCTGCAAAACCTGGGTTTTTGAGCCCTCATTTCCCGATACTGTGTACATACAGTGTCCTCCCTTATTATGTTTAGCGTTATTCTTTGCTGGAGGAAATTGTGATGCTCTAACACTAGGTGTCCCTAGATACACTAGTAGAGGAGAAGTGTGATGTTTGAACACTAGATGTCACTAAATACACTTGTGGAGGAGTAGTCAAAGAAGTCTAAGGTCAGGAGCTGGAGAATTTGCATCAGTTACAAAGGGAGAGAGCAGAGCTGAGGTCAGGATACAAGCCGGGGGTCCAGAAGCCAAGAGAATACGTCAAGTACAAAGGTAGAGAGGGCGAGCAGAGGTCAGGATACTAGCCGGGGGTCTGGAAGCCAGAAAGGGACATCAGGTACAAAGGGAGAGAGCAGAGCCAAGGTCAGGAAACAAGCCAGGTTCTGGGAGTCAGGGAGTCAAGTGAAGTCAGGGAAAGAGGCGGAAGAGGGTACAAGGAACGAGGTAGTGGTACAAGATCAAGATAGTCACTTATGGGAGCCAGCAACAACTGCTGCAACACAGGAAGTATTACTGGCAGCATTTCGGGTGAAGTAGCTCCAAAATAAATCAGAGCAATCACCCGAAACAAGGCTCCAATGAACAAGCCCCTCCCACAGGGCCCAAGACCGGGAACAACCTGTCCACCGGAGAATACAAAACCAAGCATTGGCTCTGCAGGAGAGCAGATCACTACCAATCAGAATCATGACAGAAATAAAGTAGAAGTCCGGCTATAACATACAAAATCTTTATTCAATCCATTTCACATATAGTGCATCACAAAGCAGACAGTGAACGCATGAGTAGCATTTTCACTGTCTGCTTTGTGATGCACTTTATGTGAAATGGATTGAATAAAGAAGATTTTGTATGTTTGAGCCGGACTGCTGCTTTATTTTTTTGGATCATGTTGGCTATGGCGAAGATTTTGTCCGACCTCCATACGGAAACTGAATTAGCAACATGGTGAGCTGGACTTTAAATATTTTGTGTAATGCTTTATTTACAGTGTCCTCCCCTATTATCTATGTGTCGCCAGGGGTTAAGGGGATACACAGAACCGGGCCAAGGGGTTGCTTCTGGAAAGGGGATCACGGTGTCGTGACCCGGTCCGTGCTCCCTGGTTCCACAATAAAAAGGGGGGTTATGTTCGTGACGCCACCCGTGGAATGTGATCAGAGATGACCACCGCTGCTGCAGAACCTCCGGGGTGATGGAAGGCAGCTTGAGATGGGACGGCTCCCCACGGGTAGAGCCTTTTCCCCGGGGCAGTATGTTAGTCTATGGGGGGAGTGCAGGACACGAGCACAATAAACAGGCAGACTCACGGTTTTGCAGTTTCTTTGTCCTTTACTGATGATGGTATTCAGCAGAGTACTGTCCACGGAGTCTGTGAGGGGTTCAGGGCTTCTCCCACCCAGCCGGGCCGTTTTGGCTTCCTTGCCTGCACTGTGTGTCTGTGGCCTGCTGCTGTGAACTATGCAGCCGGCTCTGCTGTGCTCTGCTCCTAGGTACCGACCTGACAGGCAACTCGAGTCCTTCCTAGTATGTTCCTGAACTCTCCTATGTTGCTTGTGTCTGTGGTACAGGTGAAAGATCTGGAATCTTCACTTCTCTGGTGGTAACTATGCAGTATGTAACCTGCAGTCTCGGATCCAGCATCCGTTCTTGTGCTCCACTGGGGATGAGCCCTGCAATGCTCTGTCTCCCAGGAATGTTCCTCTGTGTACGCTTTCTCCTTTCCTCAGACCCTCAGCTAGGCCTGGAATTGGTCAGTGGATCCTGAGGTGAGCTCAAGCCAGCTCCAACCTACAGAGATCCTTTCTCCTCAGTGCTCTGCACTGAACTTCCAAACTGAAACCACTTCTGACCATTTCCTCCCCCCCAGCAGAATGTACAGGGAAGCAGCTTGGTCTCCCCCTTCTGGCCAGGAGGTCTTGGTGTTGTGTGTGGGGAGTTAACCCTTTGTGTTGTTACTGTGGCAACCCTGGGGTGCCACATTCCCCCTTAGTGAAGAACAGTACTCCGGGACTGTGAAACAAACAAACAAGTTATGAACAACAATTGTATATATACAGAGTCTCAAAAGGAAAAAATACAAAAACCTTAAAGTTCAAAAAGAGTTCAAAATGTTCAAGAATATATAAGTGTTCATACAGTATAGTCTCTGTAGGTACTGGGCTTTTGGTCTTAACGTTGCAATTAAATAAACATTTCAATCAACAAACACTTCTTAAAGGTATCTCTACTCTGGTCGTAAGTGCAGTAGGCCTCACGGCCCTCGGGCCACCAACATGTGATCAAGTTGTAACTCTCCGGGCTGCCACCTTACACCACTCTTCTCTCACCTTTTCTGTACACTAAACTGTTACGGTTTTTCATATAAACATTATAACATATGTACATTTTATATGCAATTCCACATTAGTCTTTATATCTTGCTGGTATCTGACCCTGAGTACTACGCTGTGACCTGCGTACTGCTGGTGTACTGGGTGTACTTAGCATAATGGTGTGAGTGGAAGTGTACCTATTTGGTGTTTCTGGTACTTGTGAGGATGGGGGGCTGACTGTAGGACTGGCAAGCTCACTGGGACCAGGAATCTGTTCTTCCTCTACGGTTTCAACTTCCAGTTCTTCTTGTCTTGAGACTTCTTGTGGTATGGATTCTGATGTTGGTTCCACCACTTGAGGGAAGGCGATCATTGGGACTACTACTGCTCCATAGTAATTTGGCCATGTTTTTGGGAAATCTCCTAAGACTGTATGGAATACATCTTCTTCCTTCTTGACAGGTTGTACCTGTATGGGTAAGGTGACTTCTGGTGTCTTCAGGGTTTCAGGACACGGTTTGAGTTGATCTCTTGACACGACAGCTGATGTCCTTCCTTCATCCTTACTGATGAGACACACTTTGGGATTATCCATACTGGATGGTAAGACTGTATATGGGGTGGTTTCCCACTGATTATCCAATTTGTTTGTGCGCCGTTTCCTCTTGAGAACTTGGTCACCAGGTTGCAATGGGGTTGCTAGAGCATGCTGGTTGAAGGTTCTCTCCTGTCTTCCCCTAGCTTGTTGGAGACTTTTCTCTACGCACTCTTGTACTTGGCGATACTGCTGCTGACGTAGGGTATCCCAATTGGATTCTTGAACTTCCGCATCTGGCTTCAGAATTCCCATATCTAGATCAATTGGCAGTTTACCGGGCCTTGCACGCATAAGGTAAGCGGGGGTGCAGTTTGTAGAACTCACCGGGACATGATTGTACAAGTCCACCAAGTCTGGCAATTTCTCTGGCCATTGATTTCTTTCTGACTCTGGTAAGGTCTTCAACAGGTCAATCACAATATGGTTCATCTTCTCGCATAAGCCATTTGTTTGGGGATGGTATGCTGTTGTGCGGATCTTTTTACAGCCATACATGTTGCAGAATTCTTGGAAAATCTGTGATTCAAAAGCTGGACCTTGATCTGCAAGGACTTGTTCTGGGTAACCATGGGGTCTGCAAAAGTACGTCTGGAATGCTTTAGCTGCTGTTCTAGCTGTAAGGTCTTTCACGGGTACCACCACTAAGAAGCGTGAGTAATGGTCCACGATGGTTAAGGCATAGACATAGCCGGACCGGCTTGGTGACAACTTGACGTGGTCTAATGCGACTAGCTCGAGTGGTTGCTTGGTTACTATGGACTGGAGTGGAGCTCTCTGGTTCTGTTGATCCTTTCTTCTGAGGTTGCACGGTCCGCATTTTCTACACCAATCTTCAATTGATTTTCTCATGCCAACCCAGTAGAATCTTTCTCTTAAGAGCACTTCCAACTTTTTCCAACCAAAATGACCAGCACCGTTGTGGTAAGCTTCCAGAACCATCTTGACATCTCTCTTGGGCACGATGATCTGCCAGACCAACTCATGTGTTTTTGGATTGGTGTGCCTTCTACAGAGCTTCCCTTGGTACAGGAACAATTTACCTCTCTCCTTCCAGAGATGTTGCGTCTCAGCTGGGGCATTCTGATTAGGGTAAGCACCTTGTTGTGTAAGCAGTTCTTTCACTAGCTTCACAGCTGGATCGCTGTCTTGTGTGTCAGCCCATCCGTGGTGTGCTAATGGGTTGAGAGTTGCCTGCTGTTGTTTTTGGTAGACACTCGGTTGATACTGTCCCACCTTAGGACGGTGAAAGGCCGGCAGCTCAATTTCTTCCAGACCCTCCGGTTCCTCTTCCACGTTCCCCGAGTGTGGCATCCGGGATAAGGCATCTGCATTCCCATTCTTGTGGCCTGCCCTGTACTTGATGACAAAGTTGTAGTTTGACAGTCGGGCTATCCACCGCTGTTCCAGTGCACCTAGTTTTGCAGAGTCCAGGTGGGTCAACGGATTGTTGTCAGTAAAGATGGTAAATTCTGCAGCTGCCAGGTAGTGTTTGAAACGCTCTGTTACAGCCCAAACTACTGCCAGTAGTTCTAACTTGAAGGAGCTGTAATTCTCTGGGTTTCTTTCTGTAGGCCGGAGCTTCCTGCTTGCAAAGGCAATAACTTTCTCCTTGCCTTCCTGCCTTTGAGACAATACTGCTCCCAGTCCCACGTTGCTGGCATCCGTGTACAAAATGAAGGGTTGATGGTAATCTGGATATGCCAGGATCTCTTCTCCTGTCAGTGCCCACTTCAACTTCTTAAAGGACTCTTCTCTCTCATCACTCCACTGGAAAGGAGGATTTCGGGCTGCAGACTTCTTTGACTGTCCTACCAGGATGTCTTGTAGGGGAGCAGCTAGCTTCGTGAACCCTTTTATAAATCTTCTATAGTAGCCTACCAGTCCCAGGAATTGCCTCACCTCTTTCACGCTGGTGGGTCTTGGCCAATCTCTGATAACGGTAACTTTTTCAGGATCTGGTGCTACCCCTTCTGAGCTCACGACATGTCCCAGGTACTGTACCCTTGGCTTTAGAAGGTGACACTTGGATGGCTTGATTTTCATGCCGTATCCGGATAAGGCTTCAAACACTTCTGCCAGGTCTTGTAGATGCTGTTCATAGGTCTTGGAGTAGACTATGACGTCATCCAGGTACAGGAGGACAGTTTCAAAGTTCTTATGTCCTAGGCAGCACTCCATCATTCGCTGGAAGGTACCAGGCGCGTTGCAGAGTCCAAACGGCATACAATTGAACTCACAGAGGCCCATCGGCGTGGTGAATGCTGTCTTCTCCTTGTCAGCCTCTGCCACAGGAACTTGCCAATACCCACTAGTCAGATCTAGGGTGGAAAAGTAAGTAGCGGATTTTAATGCAGCCAATGACTCCTCTATCCTAGGTAATGGGTATGCATCCTTGTGTGTAATGCGGTTGATCTGTCGGTAGTCTACACACATCCTCATGGTCCCATCTTTTTTCTTAACTAGCACTAGTGGGGCTGCCCAGGGGCTACAACTGTCTCTTATTACCCCTGCCTCTTTCATTTCTTTGAGCATGTCTTTGGCGCATTGGTAGTGAGCCGGTGGTACTGGTCTATACCTCTCCTTTATGGGTGGATGGTTACTTGTGGGTATAGTGTGCTCTACCCCTTTGATCTGCCCAAAGTCTAATGGGTGTTTGCTGAATATTTGTTCATATTCTTTCACTACCCTGTATACTCCATGCTTTTGATGGGAGGGTGTAGAATCGGTGCCTACATGTAGCTTTTGGCACCAATCCTCCAGCTTTCCCTCTGAGCCATTGTCTTCCGCCTGACTTGACGGCTTCAAGGGCTCAACGGTGGTGATGGCGTTGTTATCAACCGTATATAGCTTAGCCATGGTAGCATACTTTGGTAGGGTGACCTCATCTTCCCCACAATTTAGAAGGCGTATTGGCACTCTTCCCCGATGTACCTCAACTATTCCTCTGGCCGTCAATACAGTGGGCCTACTGTCTGAGTACACAGGTTCTACCAGGGCCTGATAGTCTCGCCCTCTGATGCCTATTGCAGCTCTACACCAGACCAGCATTTCTGTTTTGGGAGGAATTACAATAGGTATTGGGTCACTTACCCTTGCACTGCCAATTTCACCTCCTGACATTTCTACCTGCTGCTTCAGCATTAAGGCTTTAATTTCCTTCTGCAGGAGTCTCTGTTGCCCAGGTTTGGCAGTCTCGACGATCTGCTGCAAGACAGTAATTACCTCTGCAAAACAATTTTCAATTACATTCATTCCTAGCAGCATAGTTGGTTCACGTTCTCGTCGGTCAACATCAACAATGATAATACCCTGATTCTGCAATTCTACTCTCCCAATCTTAATGGTCATTTCTCTGAAACCAACCTGTGGTACTAATTCACCATTGCTAGCCCATATATTCAATGCAACATTAGATGGACCACTGCTAACGTCTGAATCAGCCCAGTACCTCTTATAAAGGACATGCGGAATTGATGATATTTGGGAACCAGTGTCCAGCAAGGCGTTGAGCGGAATGCCATCCAGCACGATGGGGATGACTGGACGTCCCCCCACATACTTGTCGTGCCAGGGTGAAGGGCCTTGAGAGTTCATTCCTGAGGAGCGGCCCGCCTCCCCAGGGGATCCCCATTTAAAGCACATTCACGGGCAAAGTGACCTGGCTCATTGCAACGGCGGCAAATGGGCTGTCCATCCGGCTGGTAGCGGTCGCTGGGTCGTCCTCTCGTCGCTTGGTATCTCCTAGGCCTCATCCATGGGACATCCTCCTTGCTGGTCGCCAGCTCAATCTTGGGTGCAGACTTGGATCCACGCAGCTCCTGGACGATTCTAGCCATGGAAGCAACAGTGTCTGTAAGGGCTTCAAGCTTTTGATGGAGAGCCTCATTAGTGATCGGCTCCAGGTGGTTAGCAGCAGCCGCTGACATGGCCGATGTCACCGGCACTACTGGCTGCTGGGGTGCCACTGTAAGGTGTTGAACAGAGTCTATATCCTGCGGCTCCTCCACCTGCTGGAGGCGGATGGCTCTATCCTTTAGCTGGGCAAATGTTAGTCCTGGATCCTGGATCACCATCATGCTGAGTTGTCCCCGGTGGGAAGGGGATGAGAGTCCATCCAGGAATTGGTCTATCAGCAGCTTATCTGCTCCAGGGGCTAAGGCAGGTTCTGCTAATTTAAGTGCTCTGAGCGCCTCCTGTAAGTTTAAGGCAAAGTCTCTTGCGCTCTCTCTAGGTTTTTGCTTGCATCCAAAGAACCTCATTTTAGCCCGGCTGCCAGCAGTGGATTCAAAAGCTGCTTTTAGTCCAGCTATTATATGCTCTACAGTGTCCTTTGCATCATCCGGCCAGGATGTAGCCTCCCGCTGGGCATTGCCGGTTAACTGTCCCATAAGCATACCAACACGCTGAGCTTCTGTCAGGGGGTACATGCTGTAGTAGATTTTTAGCTTTCCGATAAAGTCATTAAGTGTGTTGGGCTCACCTGAGTACTGCGGCAGCCACACTGCACCCGGGGTGTACGGCATCAGGAACGGCATGATAGGTGCCGCTGCACCGCCGGGTACAACAGCGTCTCCCTGCTGCGACATCTTCGCGCCCCCTTAGTTAATTTCACCAGTCTTCTTGACAGCAAGCCTGGGACACTTTTCTGCGTTTTCGTTCAGGTCGCAGCACCGAGCGCACCTCCTCTGCGGGCGGTGGGCGGAGTCTTAGTTTAGACGCGATGTTTTCCCGCGCGTAGCAGCTAATGGCGCGATTAAAGATGGCGCCTGGAAAATTTTACCAATGATGTTTTTGGATTTTCCAGGTATCTTTGCAAAGTGTAAAGTACGTTCTTTGTTGCAACAATTCACAGGGCAAGTCTTTTATGCTATGCAATAAGTCTTTACAGGCGCACGTCACCCGGGTTGCAGCCGGGTCCAGTCCGCATCCTGTTCGTGACGCCAAAGTTGTGTCGCCAGGGGTTAAGGGGATACCCAGAACCGGGCCAAGGGGTTGCTTCTGGAAAGGGGATCACGGTGTCGTGACCCGGTCCGTGCTCCCTGGTTCCACAATAAAAAGGGGGGTTATGTTCGTGACGCCACCCGTGGAATGTGATCAGAGATGACCACCGCTGCTGCAGAACCTCCGGGGTGATGGAAGGCAGCTTGAGATGGGACGGCTCCCCACGGGTAGAGCCTTTTCCCCGGGGCAGTATGTTAGTCTATGGGGGGAGTGCAGGACACGAGCACAATAAACAGGCAGACTCACGGTTTTGCAGTTTCTTTGTCCTTTACTGATGATGGTATTCAGCAGAGTACTGTCCACGGAGTCTGTGAGGGGTTCAGGGCTTCTCCCACCCAGCCGGGCCGTTTTGGCTTCCTTGCCTGCACTGTGTGTCTGTGGCCTGCTGCTGTGAACTATGCAGCCGGCTCTGCTGTGCTCTGCTCCTAGGTACCGACCTGACAGGCAACTCGAGTCCTTCCTAGTATGTTCCTGAACTCTCCTATGTTGCTTGTGTCTGTGGTACAGGTGAAAGATCTGGAATCTTCACTTCTCTGGTGGTAACTATGCAGTATGTAACCTGCAGTCTCGGATCCAGCATCCGTTCTTGTGCTCCACTGGGGATGAGCCCTGCAATGCTCTGTCTCCCAGGAATGTTCCTCTGTGTACGCTTTCTCCTTTCCTCAGACCCTCAGCTAGGCCTGGAATTGGTCAGTGGATCCTGAGGTGAGCTCAAGCCAGCTCCAACCTACAGAGATCCTTTCTCCTCAGTGCTCTGCACTGAACTTCCAAACTGAAACCACTTCTGACCATTTCCTCCCCCCCAGCAGAATATACAGGGAAGCAGCTTGGTCTTCCCCTTCTGGCCAGGAGGTCTTGGTGTTGTGTGTGGGGAGTTAACCCTTTGTGTTGTTACTGTGGCAACCCTGGGGTGCCACATCTACAGTAGTCTTAGTTAATATTATAAATAGTGTCCTGTTTCATCATAAGATACAGTGTGCCATAGATTGCTTAGTGCATAAATGGGCAATGCAATGTCCTCTTTGGAGTATCCCAGACATGACAAATCCCAGAACGGACAGATCATCATGAAAACATGGCCTCATACATTACATTGTGGAAATAAAATCTATGTGAGCCATGTAATAATTAGAATTTGCTATCTTTACCTTTGCTTAAACACCAAGCCAGTGTGAAACATTACATTGCATGCATCGCTTGTCGCAACCTCTAAGACCCTTGGACCCCTTCCCTAAATTACATTTCTGGTTGCCATCCTGTGGGGGAACACAACATCTATGTCCAAACTCTTTGTTGTAAACACATAAACCAACGTCTCTTGCGGAATCCATAGTAAAGAACCACAGCTCTTGGGTAAAGGATGATCTTAGCAAGTTTTCCAGAAAACTCAGTTCCTCTTTTATCACTTTTGAGCCTTGCAATATTTTAATACATACAAGCATTTAAAATTTCTTATAATTGTCTATTAATGAGAATATTTTGTAACATTAAGTAGAACTGATGATTGCTCATAACATGATTCGTTGCCTGATAAAAAAAAATGAGAACCAAATTAGGAAACACTATAAAAAAGTGATGTCTTAAGAGAATGAGTTTTATTAAAAGTCGAAGTTGGAAGGAATTATTAGCAAGGCTTTAGAAAAGGTTTGTCTTAGGCTAATGGACCTTAAATGCAGAATTACTCTCTGACATGGGACCTTTTTTTAAATTGAACAAAGCAAGTTTCTATATACTATAAAGGATTTGGTCTTAATATGTTCAAGTTTTTCATTAACTCATTAGTCATACAATGTCTGCTTCTAAAGAACTGAATTCCAGCGAGGTCCTTTAATAGGGGGCAGTCAGTGTAAAACGTCAATTTATGATATTTATTCCCCTCTAAATATTCCACCATCGCCTATGAGTGATATTATTGAAAAGAGTGTAGGCTATGTGCCCACGGGAACAGTGTCCTGCGGATATATCCGCAAGACATTCCGCAGGTGCTCCCAGGAAACAGCACCACAACTTTTGTCTGTTTCCATGCTGCGGAATGTCGTGCGGATATGGTGTGGGCATTCTGCATTGAGGATACAGTACCATGGCTTCAGCACTGCATCCTCAATGCAGAACAAGTGCTGCAGTGATCGGGGTGCTCATACTTACCTCCGTCATGCAGCACCTCGCTTTCCGGCGACCGGGTCACTGTCAGACAGCGTCTGGTTCACTGTGCTGGAGGTGGGCGGGCCTGAACTAGCTGCGGCTGTCACATGACCGGAGCTCATGCAGGCCCCGCCCACCTCTTCCTTCCTGTACATGGCTGGATCCACCGCGCTGCTGTACACCGGACGGAGAAGTGACTCGGGTCTCTATCAAGGCAGGTAAGTATATGGGACCCTGCGGAGAAATCCGCAACAATAATTGACATGCTGCAGATTTTTCCGCACGAAAATCCGCACGATTTCCGCTGCGGAAAAATCCGCAGCGTGGGCACAGCATTTCCCAAATGCCATAGAAATGGCTGGGGAGTAGCTGTGCTGCAGATTTCTGGAAAATCCGCGGATTTTCCGCGAAAAATCCGCAGCAAAATCCGCGCATTTTCCGCAGCGTGGGCACATAGCCTAAGTGTTTAGGATCCAAAGCAACTCAGCCACGATGTGGAGACCTTGTAACGTTACAGAGCGAGGGGGCCAAGTGCTGAGGAGCAGAGGACAGGAAAGTCACCACCCCTCTGTTAATCTAAGAAAAAGACTGATGGCACATCCTACCTTTCTAATGTGAACAGGTGCAAACTGAAACATAGTAACAAAAAGGAGACAGTTGCACTCAGTAGTGCTAAGATATGTGGAACAATGAATATGGGAATATAGACATGCATTACTGCTATGAAAAACTTGTAAAAATTGAGATACTTAGCACAAAAAAAGGCCAGTTTTATGTGAGTCCAACAGCCAACAGCAAAGCGACCTCATTTTTGTTGGGTCCCTATCAAACTAATGCCTCTCTTCAGATTAAAAAAAAAACCTACAATATTTTCGACAGACAGGAACCTGCAAATGGAGAATTAAAATTGCCTAAAGCTGAAGAGCAAGAGTGCTCAATCAGAAGACATAACCCTGTAATCTAAAAAAAAGACTGATGGCACATCCTAACTTTCTAATGTGAACAGGTGCAAACTGAAACATAGTAACAAAAAGGAGACAGTTGCACTCTGTAGTGCTAAGGCATGTGGAACAATGAATATTGGAATATAGACATGTATTAGTGCTATGAAAAACGTACAAAAACTGAGATACTTAGCACACAAAAATGGTCAGTTCTATGTGAGTCCAACAGCCAGCGGCAAGGCAACCTCTTTTTGTTGTAGGTTTTTTAACCCAAGGAGAGGCATTTGTTTGATAGGGACCCAACAAAAAGAGGCTTGCCTTGGCTGTTGGGCTCACATAAAATTGGCCGTTTTTGTGTGCTAAGTATCTCAATTTTTACATGTTTTTTATAGCAGTAATGCATGTTCCAAATGTCATAGCACTACAGAGTGCAACTGTCTCCTTTTTGTTACCACTGCTCTGCTGACTGCATAGCTGCAGAGTCAAGACCTCCTCTGGTGACATCAGCACAAACACTGCGCCTGCTGGGAGCTTCATGACTGAGGAGCTGAAGCAGCCATACATCACCAAGCACAATGCCGAGCTGTACATCACCAAGCACAAAGGAACCGCAGCCACTCAGCCAGGAAGAGGAGACCCGTAACAGAGCGGGTTCCTAAGTGCTAAGGAGCAGAGAGCAGAAAAGTCACCAATGCTCTGCTGACTCCATAACTGCAGAGTCCAGACCTCCACTGGTATCAACATCAGCACAAACACTACTCCCGTCGGAAGCTAAATGGCCTAGCAGCTGCAGCCTTACATCTCCAAGCACAATTTTGAGCCGTACATCACCAAGTACAATGCCGAGCATCTTTGTGGAGTGGTATAAAGCCACCACTTGACTCTGGACGAAACATGTTCTGTGCAGTGACAAATCACACTGCTCAAACTGGTGTCTGGTGGACAAGTCTGGGTTTGGTTAATGCCAGAAGAACATTAACAGCCTTACTGCCAGAGGTAAAGTTTTGTAGAGTGATAATGCTAGCAGGCTGTTTTCAAGGATGAAACAGATATCCCCCATGCACCACTCCAACCGTTGTGCTTTTTGGTGTAGCTCTCCATATGTCACAGATCAAGTCAATATTGCACTATCCAAGCCACCAAAACTCCTTCAAGTAGAGAAAACTTTATTGATCCCAGTATACATGAAGGGAATAAAACAGCAATGTTTCAGTCAACACAAGGCCTTTATCAAGCCATAAAAAGGTGTATATAATACAAATATGCCAAACATCCACTCACCCTTAGACATGTCGCTACAAACCTGGGGCGTGGGACCCTAGCTATTTCACTGAATACCAAAGAAATGTAAGATTCCATTTTTTTATCAGCAATGGGTACATGTTTCCTACTCTTAGTCCTCAAGCCAAGATCTTTACCCTTATAAATGGAGTTCACCTCATCACACCCAATAGATGTTATATTAGTAGCAAAAGGTTTTTACAAAAGTAATGCTTCCATGTAAGATTACTTTCTGGTGGTGCCCTGATCGACTGCCAGCATGATATGGATGGTCTTCAGTGTCGCAACGGTCAGGTGATCGGGGCATCACAGGTGATGTGATGCTGTGGCCTGGAACACTTTTTGGCCCGGACCCGGCCTGGGTGATATAGAGAGGAAGTTTCTGAGATGGGAGTCTGGAGCCAATAGAAAGACTTGACGCAAATTTTAAAATTACGACTCCTACCCAAACAAATACCTGGTGGAGCGTAATGTTAGCAGTGTTCAATGGCATTGTGGAAACTATGCTCATGATTGGCTGAAATGTTTGACTGTGGGTTGGACTTTAAGGCAAACACTAAGGATCCTAAATATTAATGCTGATGGAAGTCTGTCTTATTGTTGTGTAATATTACTTCATGAGGTGACCAAGATAATGTGTAAAATCTTATTAATATCAAGATTCGTTCTGTCTGTATATATTTTTAATGTTTATTTTTATTTATGCTTAGTATCGTAATGACAATGGAGGCTGGATCTGCACCCATACCTCCATAAATAGCACTGGGTTTGGTATATTGGTATTATATACACTTTTAAAAGCTTGATAAAGGCCCTGCATTGGCTGAAAGGTTGCTGTTTTATTCCCTTCATGTATACTATGATCAATAAAGTTTTCTCTTCTTGAAGAAGGTGTTTTTGGTGCCTTGGATACGGCAATATAAGCTGTTTTTAAAGGTTGGCCTAAGCCCTATTCTTACAGTGAAAACAAGTTGTAAATCTTCAGCATACAAGCCATTTTGGCCAACTTTAGTTTCCAGTTTTGTGGAAATCGTTTGTAGAAGGTCTTTTTATGTCCCCCATGACTGTGCCCAGCGCACAAGCTCCATAAAGTCATGGTTAGAGGAGTTTTGTGTGAAAGAACATGACCGGCCACATAGAGCTCTGATCACAACCCCGTCCAACAACTTTGGGATCAACCTAAATGGAGATAGTGAAAGTAAATACAAAAGCCACAGAAATAGGAATTTCACCAAAAAATAACATATCAACAGCAAAAAAAACGGCAACAGTATTTACCTGCCCAAGTCATAAAACCTAACGCAGCAGCCCATTTTGATTAGGTGGAGGCAAAACAGATGCAAAATACTGATGAGACAACCACTCTCTGAACCCACTAATTCTTAATTTCTAATGCTGATTGATTAGCATGAGGATTGTACACAGATAAGGTTTTTATGTAATTGTAATGCTCACGGCCGGTGTAGTGGCAGCGAGCAGGATTAGTGGACCTACTGGACCACGGGGGGGACACGGGCTTACTCTTTGAGGGAGGGGCTTAACTAAGTGGCCACCATGAGGCGGACACCAGGTATCATTCCCAGAGCAGTGACCGGGACTGTAGCAGCTGACCCCTAGGACAGGAGATGGACTCAGGTATAGACAGTTACAGGTGGGCTGACTAAGTCAGGTAGGATAGACGGGTATGGACAGGAATGGTGGGCATGGTAAGGATAGATAGGTATGGGAAGGCAGGTGTACTGCCCCGCGGGCTCGGCCGGCTGCCGAACCGCTCGAATCCGTGCTCGTACGGTGGGTGGCTCGAGCTCCTCACGGACCCAGGGGTCATGTCGCTCTGCAAGGGGGTTGGCGCTACACGCAGGGACTTTGGTGGGGAGTTCCACGGCCGGGGCCGCGGTGGTTTGTAAGGGATATAAGTTCATGATGCCACCCACGGGTTGTGGTGAATGGATGGACACCACCGCTGCCGTTCACTAGGCCTTGTAACGTGACACAGGGTGGTAGTTCTGGGTGAGGAAATCGTCTGTCACACCCCGGCACGCTACATGAAAATGGAGGTCCTGGCTGGGTGTGGGGTGTTTCACTCCAGAGGCTATATGCATTGGCAGGCCGCATGTTGCCGGTGGTTTTGGCTGGCCAGGACCAAATGGTACACAGTTCATTGAGGGAAACCACAAGTTGATAAAAAACATTGTTTTACTGAATACATTGTTATTCTTCTTGACCTTTCTGCCGCCTTCGACACTGTTGACCACCATCTCCTTCTCTCTATGCTCCATTCTATCGGCCTAAAGAACACTGTTCTTTCCTGGTTCTCTTCCTATCTTTCTGGCCTCTCATTCAGCGTATCATTTGCTGGCTCCACATCTTCTGCTCTTCCTCTCACTGTTGGGGTCCCTCAAGGTTCAGTCCTTGGCCCTCTTCTTTTCTCCCTCTACACTGCCCCAATTGGAATGACCATCAGCAGATTTGGTTTTCAGTACCATCTTTATGCTGATGACACACAGCTATACACCTCATCTCCTGAGCACACCCCCGCTGTACTACAGAACACAAGTGACTGCCTGACTGCAGTTTGCAATGTCATGTCTGCTCTCTATCTGAAACTTAACCTTTCCAAAACTGAACTTCTGCATTTCCCTCCATCTCCCAACCTTCCTAAACCTGACATCTCCCTCTCTGTGTGTGGCACAACGATAAGTCCTAGGCTGCAGGCCCGCTGTCTGGGTGTTATACTTGACACTGATCTCTCCTTCACCTCCCACATACAATCTCTTGCCCGCACCTCCGCTTGCACCTCAAGAACGTCTCTAGAATCCGCCCCTTTCTCACAATGGAAACGACAAAAACCCTCACCGTGGCCCTGATCCACTCTCGCCTTGACTACCGTAACTCTCTATTAATTGGTCTCCCCCTTACTAGACTCTCCCCTCTACAGTCCATCCTTAATGCAGCAGCCAGGGTCACCTATCTGGCTAACCGCTACTCGGATGCCTCTGCTCTTTGCCAGTCCTTGCACTGGCTGCCCATATATCACAGGATCCAATTCAAACTGCTTGTTCTCACCCACAAAGCTCTCCACAGTGCAGCACCCCCCTACATCTCCACCCTCCTCCCTGTCTATCATCCCACCCGTTCTCTAAGCTCTGCAAATGACTTTCGACTAACATCCACACTAATTCGAACCTCCCACTCCCGAATCCAAGACTTCTTCCGAGCTGCACCAAACCTCTGGAACGCTCTACCCCAAGAAGTTAAGACAAATCACAACTTACTCAGCTTCAGACGCTCCCTAAAAACACATCTTTTTAGGGCGGCCTATCACACTCCCTAGAAAAACTAATTTCACCTAATCCCTCTACAACTTCTCAGAACATAACCCCACATCAAACTCCATGGCACCCAAATGCATCTCAAGGCTCTGGCCAACTGGTCCAGGAAGCCATTATCTATCCCCCATGAGATGGCTGGATTGTCATTGTAAATAAGCACATGTACCTTGCCCCTCCCCCCATCTCATTGTAGATTGTAAGCTCTCACGAGCAGGGTTGCCATTTTTCCCTTTAAATATTGTATCTTCTATAATTGTTACTTGTTTGTATATGTTTATGTATATGATACGTATATGTATATGAGCCTCCTGAATTGTAAAGCGCTGCGGAATATGTTGGCTCTATAGAAATAAAGATTATTATTATTATTATTATTATTATGAATGTTAACTTGGTAACAACAACATACATGAGATGGCGGACACAAATCTTCTTGCACATTTCAATATCACAGAGGATCATTAAGCACACATTCATTTTAGTTGTTCCAACCTCCATAAGGCTTTTTCTTCCCTTCACTACCCAGCCTAGTACTACATCACAGTCCTTGGAAGTCATTCTCCTCCTCAAGTAGTCCCACGTCTTTTCCCTCTTAGAGGGGTATCGCCAATATGGCTGGACCAAGCTATAAGCTAATTTAGATGCCTCAGGGACACTCGCTTAAGACACTCACTTTGTTCCTTGTCCTGCTCTGTCTTGCACGAGGACTCCTTCTCTTTCTCTGTCACTTGTTCCTTCAGTCAGTGCGCTGACCCGGCTCCACTAGATCACTCTGTGTCACAGTAATCTTTTTTTTCTCAGTTGTTCCCCCTTTTCCTTTGTCACACTATTCAATGTCATGGTCTCCCTCTCTTCAGGACACCCATATCATGCGGCTCTGCTTCTCCTCAGACCTGAGCTCTGTTCCTGTCACAGGCTGGACCCTAACTGACGTTTCCACAGCAACCGTTTTTCTCCCTCAGCAGTAGCTCTTTCCCTATTGGCTAATCCTAGAATCCAACTGTCACCTGTCTGTCACCGGGCAGATTTAACTTTTCAGCTGCTCCAATAACACTAACACCTTATTAAGTAAGCATTATACATTATATACTACATAACGTTACATCTTATACCAATACACATACTGTACATTACATCTTCAATACTGCTACACCTCTACATAGTAACATTCTCTACTCTGCTACATCTTATACATTACAATACCTTACACTATACACTTTATATCTTATCACATGTATATATTTAAGAACATATTTGGTATCTTCAGGGGTAGGAACTCGACCACCATCTTACATTCCTCCCCTCTTGAACATGGTCGTCCTCAACCATGTCTGGACCTGTAAGACACCAAACAGACATACATATACGCTTAAAATTACACTCTCCATTCCCGGTACTGAAGGGGTCCTCTCCTCTTTCGGATCTGTACGACCCTGGTCCCACTGGATTGGGACCCTGGAACAAGTGTTCAAGTTCTTTTAAAGAAGAAGGCCATAGGCCATAATCGTGTTCACCCATCTAGCACAAGATGAGGGCACAATCATTAAACATTTAACAATAGCCCAAAAGTTCCAAGGGCTCACATGTTGCAGTCCTTCCTTGAAACTTGAAAATGGGGCAAAGTCTCAAACTATGGACTCGGCAGGCACATCGAGTCATCTGTTTCCTCTCCTCCCCTGCCCCTCAACAACAGTCCACCTGTCATCAACCTGAGGAGATTGACAGGCTTCTACCCTACTCTCCCCAAACATTGGCAAAGTCCATGGGGGGAGAGTCCAGAGTGGACTGGGCAGAGCCCATATCAGGGGCTGGTTGAGTCCACGGGGGAAATAGGGACAGAGTCCAGCCTGGAAAGGCAAAGTCCTTAGTGAAGGGTGTAGAATCCACTCACAGCACACAGTCCTTTAATCCAGCAGTGGAGTAAATAGGGGAAAAACAAAAACAAACCAAACTTTCAGGCATCTATGGCCAACAAGAGTCCTTGATTTTTGTTCCTCCGTCCCAGGGCACAACGAGTGCAACATGGACCTCAATATACCGACTCCTTCTTCTAGGGTGGAGCCTATTTTGGCTCAGCTGCCCGTTTCTTTCGCGTTGCCGTCCTTTCTCCATCAGCTTTCTGTGGTAGGCGGGGTCTCTTCTTCCATCATGCCCTCCGGGGGCGGGTACTGTTCAACACAGGCTGGCATCTCCAGGCATGATTCCTCGTCCTGCAGGCATAACGTTTTATGGCTCCATGGACCATGGCGCATTTTCATTTTCTTGCCACCCAGGCGGGGCGGGGTCTTCTTTTAAACTTGTGCCATTATCCGCCATCTCAGTGCCTATGCCTGTCATCATTTTTGACCGAAGAATGGTTGCAGTTTTCACTGTGGATCAAGCCTTCTCTGCTTCATTCTGGTTTTCCTGAATCAAGGCCCGATCCTGCCGACTACGCCAAGTGTAACGTGGCACAGGGTGGTAGTTTTGGGCGAGGAAATCGTCTGTCGCACCCTGGCATGCTACATGAAAATGGAGGTCCTGGCTGGGTGTGAGGTGTTTCACTCCAGAGGCTATATGCATTGGCAGGCCGCATGTTGCCGGTGGTTTTGGCTGTCCAGGACCAAATGGTACACAGTTCATTGAGGGAGACCACAAGTTGATAAAAAACATTGTTTTACTGAACGTTAACTTGGTAACAACAACAACATACATAAGATGGCGGACACAAATCTTCTTGCACATTTCAATATCACAGAGGATCATTAAGCACACATTCATTTTAGTTGTTCCAACCTCCATAAGGCTTTTTCTTCCCTTCATTACCCAGCCTAGTACTACATCACAGTCCTTGGAAGTCATTCTCCTCCTCAAGTAGTCCCACGTCTTTTCCCTCCTAGAGGGGTAACGCCAATATGGCTGGACCAAGCTATAAGCTAATTTAGATGCCTCAGGGACACTCGCTTAAGACACTCACTTTGTTCCTTGTCCTGCTCTATCTTGCACCAGGACTCGTCTCTTTCTCTGTCACTTGTTCCTTCAGTCAGTGCGCTGACCCGGCTCCACTAGATCACTCTGTGTCACAGTAATCTTTTTTTTCTCAGTTGTTCCCCCTTTTCCTTTGTCACACTATTCAATGTCATGGTCTCCCTCTCTTCAGGACACCCATCTCATGCGGCTCTGCTTCTCCTCAGACCTGAGCTCTGTTCCTGTCACAGGCTGGGCCCTAACTGACGTTTCCACAGCAACCGTTTTTCTCCCTCAGCAGTAGCTCTTTCCCTATTGGCTAATCCTAGAACCCAACTGTCACCTGTCTGTCACCGGGCAGATTTAACTTTTCAGCTGCATACCTATAACACTAATAACACCTTATCAGTTACATGCCGCAGATCTTCACCCGCTCCCCCCCTCGGTCTTTTCGGGGCACTCTACTTGCTTTCTGCACCGCTCTGCTCTCAGGGGGTGGGGCTTCACTTTTTCACGCCCTTTCTGCTCGGGGAAGACGGCTTGGGCGGGAAACTTCGCGCCACAGGAAGGCGACAATATGGCGGATTCTGCAATTTTTCAGTGGGACGCCGCCAACGATAACTTCAAGGCGCACCTCCACAGGTAAGTGGACAGTTCTATCCTGTTCGCAGACGTCAGAAGAGTCGATGTGTACCGCCCCGCGGGCTCGGCCGGCTACCGAGCCGCTCGGATCCGTGCTCGTACGGTGGGTGGCTTGAGCTCCTCACGGATATAAGTTCGTGACGCCACCCACGGGTTGTGGTGAATGGATGAACACCACCGCTGCCGTTGACTAGGCCTCCCGGGGCCGATGTTGCGCAGCTTGGTGTTGACCCCTCCGTGGATAGGGGAGTGATGGTCCCGGGGGCCCGAGGGAGGTGCTGAGGAGTGGGGATGTGTGCGTGCTGGGTGCTGGTGCGGTGCGGCGCGGTGCGCAGCCCGATGGCACTGGTATAGTCACTATGACACAACACACTAGAGTCTCTGGTAAACCAAACGGGATGATGAACGGGGCCCGCAGCCGGCTACAGCTTCTCCCTTAACAGGTTGGTGGTTCTGCCTTTCTCCTGCACCTCTTTATGTGAATGTTTTGACTCCTATGCATAAGCAATGGTAGTCCGCTCCCCGGCTTGCTGTGTGTTGGGAGAGCCCTCTTTGCCCGCAGACGCTGGCCCCTTGGGTCTCTATGCCTTGGCGGTGGCTCTACCCTAATGGTTGGGCTGTTATCTTCAGTCGGGTCTTGTGTGGGAAAGGTCCTAAAGTCCAGTCCTCAATCAGTTGATTTGACTCAGCCCTGTGGATTCTGGGCTTCGTACTGGGTTTGAGTACCCCTCCTGGTGCTCTGGTTTCCAATCGGTTCCCCGGTTCGGTACCGGCGGGCCACCACCTGACCCCGGTCCCTACGGTTCCACCGGCTATAATCCCAGATCCTGCAGGCGGCCACCACCGTCTGGGCTCTAATCCAGTCACCTGAGTAGACTATCGGCAGGCCTGGTCACAGGTCTGCCCTTGAACTTCACTTCTCTCCTCCACTGTCAAACTACTCTCTTCCACTACTCTCAAGAACTCCACTGCTTTTTCCCGCATCCAGGCCTGTGAACTCCTCGGTGGATGGAGCCAACCGCCTGGCTCCACCCCCTGGTGTGGACATCAAACCTGGAGGGTGGTGACAAGGTTTTGAAGTTTGCCTGCTGTCACCTTTTTAGGGAGGGGGTGTGTGTGCATGGAACTACCTGGCACGACCTGACTAGTCCAGGGCGTCACACAGGTACTGGAGACGGACACAGGGACAGGAGCTCAGGACATGACAACTAGCTAGGTAGCAGACTGCAAACTGATTGACTAACTAAAAATGTTGCACAGGCACCTCCCCTAATGGGAGGGTGTCTTAAATACATAGTCCCTCTCAGCCATAATTAAATTGAGATTGATGGGGCGTCTGAACCTCACCGATCTCGTATTGAGATAAAGCGTAAATCATTAGGTTCTGGGTATTCTGTTTAACAATTTATGAGGTGTGTACTTTCAGATGCAGCTGGGGACTAAAATGGCATATTTACCATTTTCCCCCTGCAACATCCAATGCACACTAATTTCTGAAAAATGTCAGATGGGTTAAAATAGATACTAAACCCGTTGAATTATTTGAGAGTAAATGGAAAATATGATCAGTTTTTGGGGATTTTTGTCCTTTTGGCACCTTAGTTGAATGCAAATGGTGCCCACAAAGTATTGCAGGAAAATCTGCGCATGGACTGCCCATCGGTACTGTACACCATGAGGAAGACCAGCAGGGAAGCTAGTCTTTTTTCTGATGTATGGCGTTGACATGCAGCACTTGCACATTAACACTCTGAAGCCAGTGCCTTCAGAAGGGCACCTCACAGTGTAAGGGGGGCTTTGCACGTTGCGACATCGCTACTGCGATCTCGTCGGGGTCAAATCGAAAGTGACGCACACCCGGCGCCTGTAACGGCTTCGCAACGTGTAAAGCCTGGAAGCACCGATAAACGATCGCAAAAGCGTCGAAAATCGGTGATCTGTGTAGTGTCCGTCATTTCCATAATTCCGCTGCAGCGACATGTACAATGTTGTTCTTCGTTCCTGCGGCAGCACACATCGCTGTGTATGAAGCCGCAGGAGCGAGGAACATCTCCTTACCTGCGTCCCGCCTGCAATGAGGAAGGAAGGAGGTGGACGGGATGTTTACGTCCCGCTCATCTCCACCCCTCCACTTCTATTGTCCGCCTGCCGTGTGACGTCGCTGTGATGTCGCACGACCCGCCCCCTTAGAAAGGAGGCGAGTCGCCGGCCAGAGCGTCGTCACAGGGCAGGTAAGTGCATGTGAAGCTGCCATAGCGATAATGTTCGCTACGGCAGCTATCACAAGATATCGCATCTGCGACAGGGGCGGGGACTATCGTGCTCGGCATCGCTACAATTGGCTATCAATGTCACAGCGTGCAAAGTACCCCTAAGTGTAAGAGCTGCAGCAATGTGAGCCTGTGCAAGATTTCTTACCCAGCACCTAATATCAGGGAGACTGCCAGCAATCAATCGAAAGAGGGAGGCAGGAACCAAAGAAGTAAATGACCCAGGGAGATAGTCTTTTGTTCGGTGCTTTGGATGGAACAAAACATCTAATGCTTAACTTGTGTATTTATAAAATCATGTAGGAAAAAGAGGTGTCCAGTGAAGGATTCACATCCAGGAATTATTAAAATATAGCTGTTATTGCATTATTAATAAAGTCCATTTAGAGTAAAACTGGCAGTAGCATATTTAGCAATTGCAGACAAGACTATGCATTTCGGCTATTTAAGCCTTCATCATGGTCAGAATAGCCGAAACGCATAGTTTCCTTTGCTCGTTCTTTTTTCTCAATTATAAAATCATAGATTTCTCCAGAATAACCCAAAAGAAAGCAAATATTAAGGTATCAATGCATTTATTTTTCAAACAGTTAGAGGGAAGTAAATTTACTTTTCAGAAACTTACTATATATTGTAATTGTGTGGGTTTTCCACAGCATCAAATCAAATATGTGGGCTGATATTTTTTGCTATATGATTACAGAGGACTTGTGTCTGTATTGGTAAAGGAGTATTACTGTAAAAAGACCTTGGTTAATTTCACAATGAAACACAACATTGCAACACACCTTCAGCTATAAAGAACGATGTTGTGAGTGGCAAGCACAGTGCAGGCTGTCTCTTCAGACTACCACCATGATGCAAGCACATTGCTTGGTTCTGCTTTCCCTGAGTTATGGCGCTCTTGCCATGCCAAGATTCCAAAACAAAGCTGGCATCAGCTCTTCAGATCAGAATTTAGCAGAGGTATGTTTCTTAAAAAATAATAATAATAATAACATGAAAATAGAAAGGGATAATATAGTTTTATCAATTAAGCAGATTTATTGTATAATGAAAGGTTATAAAATGTGCTAACATACAAATTGATTTGTAACAATTTTAGAGATTTCTGCTCTCTATTGTACAATAGAAGCCTTCAGTGTTTACTTCTAAGAATGAAAATCTTGACTTAGTACAAGAGACAGCTATGATGACTGTACTGTAAGTGTAACCAGTCCTGTATCTGTGTATTCATCACATGACTATATAGATTTTTGTCCCATATGTGTAAATAATGAGAGAAACTACAGTTGAGGCATGGAAGAAATTTAAACAGTTAGTAAAATGGAAAATTGTGTAGATTTTGATTAAAAAATACCCCCCCACCCTGTGAGTTAATATTTATGCTAAAAGATGGGGGTTACAGTTAATTATAAAGTTAAAAAATATTCTTATCTGCCTTGTTTCAATTTATTAGCATTATTAATATGTATATAAAAACTCATGTCTAAATTTAGAGGATGAAAATGTGCATTGCTAGTCTTGGAAACATAAGCAAAGCTCTGACTGATAAATTTGTTAGCACAGCACCAAAATGTCTCCATGGTAACAGACTACAAACAAACCCTTTGTAGTCTGATTCTGCCATTATTCTTATATGTATCTGTCCACCACTTCTTACCAACATAAAAAATGTAAATTAGTAAGATGTAAGGAACAGATAGAATAAAGTATGCTTGCTTAGGATGCAAAGCTTTTTTGTAATTTGGTAAACAAAAAGGCTGTACAGAAAATGACAGGAGATTGTTAACTTGCCAATAAGGACAAACCCCCTCGCCAGCCCCAAAAGAAAAAAAAACCCACATATGTGGGCATGCAGGTCTTTGAAATGTCAAACCATAACAGCTTTATATCTTCTATCTTTTGCTACGTTCTCAAGTATTTAACATTTTCATCCATATGCAAAACAAGGCTTTAAGTGCTCCTGGCGTGACAGAGGACTTTCTGAGCCTCTGCTTCCAAGGTTGTTTCCCTGCCCAGCAACAAACTCTTTAGCTTGATTGATAGCTCAAGGTGTAATTTCCTTGACTGATGCCTGATGTCTCACAGGCAGTGAGCTACCACCCAATCTGAAGACCCTAGTGCTATTAGAGGAACCAACCTCTGGACGTAGAGCTCAGGAAGTGCTGGGCCCCACCCAGAGCACTTAACACCACGTGTTAAATATGAATGAATTAAAAAGAGAATCTGTCACTCAAGGTTTGTGGATGAAGTGAAAGAATTTTTTTTATTTTGGCAGGCGTGAAATTGTGTGACAATCAAACATAACGTTTCGGTCATGGATGACCTTCTTCAGATCAGTTCACACAAGCTGCCTGTATCTGTAACGCTCCTGTAACAACGTGCTATTAGACAATGTGCCTCACAGGTCCTCTGTAGAATATGCTGTAGCTCAGGAGAGAGGTTTACCTACCAGGGTTTTTTCCTCTTCACGGCAGCGCTGCATCCTCCTGTGTATCCAACGGTCTATTTAAAGTACACATAAGATCAAGTAGTAAACCCTTTTTTATTAAACAGTCTCTTTGTATCGTTATCATTTCTCCTAGGAATACTTAAACAAATTTTATACCGCCAACGCTAAGGAAAAAAGTTCATTTACGGAAAGGCTTGAGGCAATGCAAAAATTCTTCAGGATGAAAGTAACAGGAAAGCTGGACACGGACACAATGAACATGATGAAAGCTCCAAGATGTGGCATGCCTGACGTGGCAGAGTTCTCTACATTCAATGGCAGACCAAGATGGCAGAGAAACTCTATTACCTACAGGTAGGTTACATGAATGGGCCCAATTTGTTGTATTTTTTTTAATTCTTATGTAAATAGCCCCCCAAAAAAGCCTCATTCTGGAAACCATAGTGTGTCGCCCGGGGACCAGGGGGTACTCAGATCCGGGCCACGGGGTCACTTCTGTGAGTATCACGGTAGCGTGACCCGGTCTGTGATCCCAGGCTCCACAGTAAAAGGGGATTTGGTAAGGGAGATTGTCCGTGACGCCACCCACAGTTGTGGTGATTGTGGACACCACCGCTGCTCTGGACGGGGATCCCGGGAGTGATGATATGGAGCAGCTAGATGTTATTTCGCCCCTCCGTGGGTAGGGGGTTGGTTGTCCCGGGGCCCCGTGATGGGGTAAGCAGGGAGCAGGGTGCAGTGCTGCGGTGCGGTGCCCGAGGGCACGGGCGTACTCACAAATAGTTCACACAGAGTCACTGGTAACTAGGAATTGCCGGTGTCCGCAGCCTTCGGTACGGGGGTGTTAGTGTCCCACACACGGTGCAGCAGCTCCTGTTGTTCTTTCCCTGCAGCCAGGTGCCTTTCTCTCCACTCTCTTCCTCTTTCTCCTCAGCCGGGAACGGGGAATACACTCCCCTGCAGTGATCCAGGTCACCCAGGTACCGGGGGGCCACTACCCTGCCCGGCTACCTCTGGCCCCATCCTCACTGCAGCCTGTCCCGGCCCTCTCGGAGCACGCTTCACTTTCAGCCTGGGAGCTACAACTCCAGACTCCTCTTCTGTCTGCCTCTCCAAACACTCTGCTCCAGCCCCTCCCCTCTGCTCTGCTTTTCTCTTACACTGGGGGCTGTGGTTTGTCCTGCTGCACCGGTGTGAGATCAGATTACCAAGGAGGATTAACTCTTTCTGTGACAACCTGACTTTGCCAGGGCGTCACAATAGCATACTCATTTTCTTTAATTATTTTTTTATCCACATTTTTTGGAAGGACAGCGCCACCCAAAACTAAAGATACACTGAAAACAAAAACGAGTATATGTTAGTAAAGTAAAAAATTAGCGAATGTTTAATAAGCATGATTTATTTACTTACAGAAATTATGACTTTATGACTCTTTCTTTATTTAGAAAATAAGGAAGGTGCAAAAAACTAAAATTAAATCCACCATATACTCATCTTTTTCGGCACACCTTGAGTCCGAATTCTCCAGCACTTTGCTTAATAAATCTCCTCCACTCTGTAATTCACGCTTTAGCTGTCCAGTATAGTATTTATGTTTTTCTCTGAATTGCTCCTAAAATTCTTAAAAGTAAAGTGGTATGTTTTCTTTTTGCATAGAATTGTGAATTACACCCCAGACCTTCCCAGAAATGTGATTGAGGATTCGATTCAGAGGGCATTCGGTGTCTGGAGCCAAGTCACTCCCCTGAGGTTCACTAAAGTGAACAATGGAGACGCAGACATCCTCATCCAGTTCAGTGCAAGATGTAAGTACCGTACTTTACGACAATTTTTATTAAATGCAATGAAAAATATATTACAGCCCTGTCAACATTTAATAAACATTGTCAGTGTTTTCATTGAGTTTGTTTTTTTGGGCCATCAAAATACCAGAACCCTAATATGATGTTAATTTATATATTTTTTGCAGCACACGGTGATCAGAGCCCATTTGATGGCTCCAATGGTGTCCTCGCTCATGCCTATGCTCCTGGTGCCAGAATTGGTGGTGATGCCCACTTTGATGAAGATGAAAGATGGACAAATAACCAAGCAGGTAGACTACTACACAGTTATATTGGTTCACCTCTAAATTTCTTTAAAATATTGCCAAAATTCAGAGATCCTTCTCAATAGCCTATAGGAAATACTGTATCTATATATATATATATATATATATATATATATATATATATATATATATATATAGTTTGGGTAAAGCGGAAGAGGAAGCGAAGAGTGGACTTGGGCTGCCATATGAAAGGGTGGTGGGAAATTTGAACATGAAAATAGTTTTTTACATATACTTTTTAGACCATGCTGGTTCTATTTTTAAAAAGAGAAAACGTGGATAAACCCATTAATTAACATTATAGTGTCCATGAGATTTTGGGACATAGCCCTTCAACTAGAGGCCAGGTGTTGTCAGGGCAGTTGTATATATAAGTTCATTAGTCTGCCTTATTTTGGTGTCCACCACTAAACTACAGAATTCATTAAAATCTGTTGATTATGTCCCAGTCTACACAGCAAAGCTGTGTACAGGTGTTCTACAGAAAGCAGTAGATATCAGCTTCAACGTCCAGTGTTAAATAGAATATCTGAAATATCTCAAGATTTTTTAGTAAGCATAGTCTTAAGACATTTTTTTAAGAGGAGTTTACCATGTTTAGTTTAGCAGACCAGCATAAACCCCAAAAATTGTTGCATAGTCTCCTAGCAATCCTTCGCTCTTCTGCTCCGTGCAGTGCTTAGAGGCACTGTCTTCTTGCTTCCTCTTCAAAAGGGCATATACCCACTTCTGAATATCCTATTTGTATTGGAAGGACATGTGACTGCTGCAGTCAATCACTGGCAGCAGCAGCGATGCGTAAGTCACCGCTTCGCATAGTGATTGGGGCACTGATTTCTTGCGTCCTCTTCAAAAGGGAATGTGCCCACTTCTGAATATCCTCTTTAGATTAGAAGCACATGTGACTGCTGTAGTCAATCACTAGCAGCAGCAGGGATGCGCAAGTCACGCTTAAGCAAGGGATTGGCTGCAGCAGTCACGCGACCATTTCTGTTCGAACAGGAAGCAAAGCAACTGCGGTGACTTGCGCCAACTAGATAAGAAATGGTGATCAATAGGTGGTTTATTTTTTACTTAATTAAAATTATTACACTTATTTAGTAAAGGCAGAGAAACACAAAAAGGTAACATCTGTCTATGATAATATGAGGCCATGTACATCTGCTGAATACATCTTCTAACCTACATAAACCTTTTCTTTAGGCTTCAATCTATTTCTGGTGGCTGCTCATGAGTTTGGCCATTCCTTGGGACTCAATCACTCCGATGACCCTCAGGCCCTGATGTTTCCAACCTACCGCTATGTGAACACAGCCAATTACCGCCTGTCTCGAGATGATGTCAATGGAATACAGTCCCTGTATGGTCGAAGGCGCAAGTAACTCCTTAAGAAATCATCCAGAAGGCCCTTTATCCAAGTGCGAGAAATGCTATGTGCAAAAAATAATATATAAGAGTACTATATAGATTACAATAGCAAACGTTAGCTTTCTGCATTTGTAATATGACAATAGGCCGCTAATGATTTCTATAAGGCAGCACTCTACTTTTGTTGTATCTAGAAGACTTGAAAATGAAGGTCCAACTAAGTTTTAAGATGTGCATGGTCACCTCAAGAGAAAGGTTTTGCCTTGCCAAGAATACTATGCCGAGTCTCAGAAATATTCCATTATCATGGCAAAAAGTTATCCAGGAATAGAGTAAAACTGTACAAGTTTTCTAAATCCTCCTCAAAATCTAGAAAAAGGCCTCAAAATCTGAGTTTCTGCTCAGTTTCTGCCTTGAAAGCTCAGCAAAAAGACTCTGTGTGCACATAGTCTGAGAGGTCAGCTCTTTATCAGGGTACAGCACCAACCTTGTCTATGACTGGTATAGCAACTCAGCCTAATTCAAATTAATAAAGCTGAATTGTAATATCAGGGACATATCATGTACACTGGAAAATAAAAATCCCCTTTTTCTGATCCGTTACAACTCTTTGAAACGTAAAAAGTAACTTTGGTAAAATTCCAGTGCAAAAATAAAGAAAAAAAATGAAGCTGGTACCACTGCCCGTCTAATACAGTATTTGGTATTAACTCCCTGCGGTGACATTTCATAGATGATTTAATTTCTTTATCCCAAATTCACAACGACTTTAATCTGGGAGGAATTTATTCTGTACGATGTGCTTTGGTTTTCTGTGCAAATGCAATAATAAAATAAATTGCTAAACTATTCCTCTGTTACTCTTGCATCTGCACCTACACTTTAGTACTCCAGTAAGTGAGGCCGTAATGGGCCGCAGCCATAAAAGTGAGGTCGACATGTCAGGGTTTGGGGTGATAAATTATGTGATTAAGGGAGTTTGGGCACAATATGGGTTAACTATTTATGGGAAGGTAAGGGGGAGTTCTTATGGGGATGGGGTTTGGCTTAAAGGAGGAGGAGTAAATAGAAAGATATATAAGTGGATGTCCATCTTATCGGGTCAGTAATTTTAGGCAAGACCTAGCTAACTATCTCCCACCCGTCCTCCCTTTCTTTTGGTTGTTTTCGGTGATAACTAGTTGGTAGGACAGGCTTCAATTTTTTGTTCTGTAGCTGATCAAATTGAGTTTAGGAATGGAAATGTGTTGCTATTGTCCACGTTTTTTATGTCAGAGCAGTGTGACATAGGGGAAAAGGTCCTGGAAGTTGCTTGATCTGGTTATTCATGGATCGGTGAGTGGGGAGCCCACAAGGTTCTGGACTCCTCAAGCGGAATTCAATCAAGTGGCAACGAGTAAGGGAACTCCTGAGTGATGGGCTGAAAAAGGCCCATGGGAGATTGGGTTAGGGTGACAGAGCCAGGTTGGCTAACAGCTGCCTCTGAGCTGGTGATTAATTGGCTAGAGGTTTTGGGGCTTTGAGGACCATCTTCCTTTTCATTAAAGTAATTGTGATACTTGTTGTTTGCTAATAACAGGCTGCTGTGGCCAATTTAATCCATCCTGGTGTATTGTCTATTATTTTAGGAAGGGGGGGGTTGGAGGAGTTGACTCGCCGTTACCCTTTGTCATGTATGGACTGACCTTCTGGCATGGTGTTATGCTTCTGGATGTCGAGAGGTACAACTGTACTACAACCGGACAGTGTCAGGTATGATAGTCCCCTGTAACCACCAAACATGCAGGAGCTTCTCACCATACCAGAAGGACTTCTCAGGGACCAAGAGAAGAGCAGAAATCCATCTGACGGTCTCTGCCTTCTCAGGGCTTGCTGTACAGAAAACACAGCAGGGTCGATTTATTATTCCTGTCTATAATGTGTGCTAAATTTATCACTGAGACACATGCTGGGAATTACATTTTTAACATCTTTAGACACTATTAACTTAATACCACCTTTTGGTTGGCTTAAAATGTGCTACCTTTTTGCATCTATATTTTGCAGCAAATTGGCACACATTGCACTTTGTCGAATAAACTAAAGAGATCCACAACACAATAAAAATACCTAAAATGCAATGTGACAATTTGTGCCAAAGTGTGGCAAAGTTTGAGGCATCCAGAGGTACCGTAAGAGATGGTGCACCTCTATGGTTATGTTATCATAGACAAGTCCTATAAAAATACTGCCAGAGTGGTGGTCAGCTAATTACTGCACCCTCTTTGCAATCCATTGATTTTTTGAGAGAAGCATGGACAGACTAGCATTATGCCTGCAGAGGCTAATGTAGTATTGAATGTGAGACATATTAACTGGTTGTCTATGTGATACAAGGTGGACTGAGTAACAGTAACCAATTCTACATGGCAGGTCTCCTGCTATGTGATATCTATATACCCTACTAAGCATATGGAGAGGGGTTGCTTTAATGAGACAATTCCTTTAAGGTTTATAGAGCCCTAAAGACAAAACTATTATGGGCCACCCAGTCAAAATTTTGTAGGGTCATAACACTGAATGGATAAACGAGCTTCTATGACCTCTTATTCTGAATATGGATTGGGTGCCCCTGTACAGCTATAACAGCTCCCACTCTTCTGGGAAGGATTTATGCAAGACTTTAGAGGTGTCTCTGAGAATGTTTGCACTTTCATCTACAAAAAAGTATTTTTGAGGTGACACTGATTTTGGGGAAAGGGCCTGGTTCACAATTCCCTTTCTAGTTCATCCCAGAGGTGTTGGATGGGGCTTAGGTCTGGGCTCTGTGCAGCTGGTCAGGTTCTTCCACCAAACGCTCCCAACCATGACTTTATGGAACTTGTACACAGAGCACATTCATGGGGAACAGAAATTTGCATTCGCCAAACTGCTCCCATAAAGCTTGAAGCTACATCTGTCCAAAATTCCTGTACCTGAAGACATAAGCATATTAATGTGTGTATATATATATATGTATATGTATATATAATATACAGTTAGGTCCACAAATATTTGGACAGTGACACAATTTTCGCGAGTTGGGCTCTGCATGCCACCACATTGGATTTGAAATGAAACCTCTACAACAGAATTCAAGTGCAGATTGTAACGTTTAATTTGAAGGTTTGAACAAAAATATCTGATAGAAATTGTAGGAATTGTACACATTTCTTTACAAACACTCCACATTTTAGGAGGTCAAAAGTAATTGGACAAATAAACCAAACCCAAACAAAATATTTTTATTTTCAATATTTTGTTGCGAATCCTTTGGAGGCAATCACTGCATTAAGTGTGGAACCCATGGACATCACCAAACGCTGGGTTTCCTCCTTCTTAATGCTTTGCCAGGCCTTTACAGCCGCAGCCTTCAGGTCTTGCTTGTTTGTGGGTCTTTCCGTCTTAAGTCTGGATTTGAGCAAGTGAAATGCATGCTCAATTGGGTTAAGATCTGGTGATTGACTTGGCCATTGCAGAATGTTCCACTTTTTTGCACTCATGAACTCCTGGGTAGCTTTGGCTGTATGCTTGGGGTCATTGTCCATCTGTACTATGAAGCGCCGTCCGATCAACTTTGCGGCATTTGGCTGAATCTGGGCTGAAAGTATATCCCGGTACACTTCAGAATTCATCCGGCTACTCTTGTCTGCTGTTATGTCATCAATAAACACAAGTGACCCAGTGCCATTGAAAGCCATGCATGCCCATGCCATCACGTTGCCTCCACCATGTTTTACAGAGGATGTGGTGTGCCTTGGATCATGTGCCGTTCCCTTTCTTCTCCAAACTTTTTTCTTCCCATCATTCTGGTACAGGTTGATCTTTGTCTCATCTGTCCATAGAATACTTTTCCAGAACTGAGCTGGCTTCATGAGGTGTTTTTCAGCAAATTTAACTCTGGCCTGTCTATTTTTGGAATTGATGAATGGTTTGCATCTAGATGTGAACCCTTTGTATTTACTTTCATGGAGTCTTCTCTTTACTGTTGACTTAGAGACAGATACACCTACTTCACTGAGAGTATTCTGGAGTTCAGTTGATGTTGTGAACGGGTTCTTCTTCACCAAAGAAAGTATGCGGCGATCATCCACCACTGTTGTCATCCGTGGACGCCCAGGCCTTTTTGAGTTCCCAAGCTCACCAGTCAATTCCTTTTTTCTCAGAATGTACCCGACTGTTGATTTTGCTACTCCAAGCATGTCTGCTATCTCTCTGATGGATTTTTTCTTTTTTTTCAGCCTCAGGATGTTCTGCTTCACCTCAATTGAGAGTTCCTTAGACCGCATGTTGTCTGGTCACAGCAACAGCTTCCAAATGCAAAACCACTCACCTGTAATCAACCCCAGACCTTTTAACTACTTCATTGATTACAGGTTAACAAGGGAGACGCCTTCAGAGTTAATTGCAGCCCTTAGAGTCCCTTGTCCAATTACTTTTGGTCCCTTGAAAAAGAGGAGGCTATGCATTATAGAGCTATGATTCCTAAACCCTTTCTCCGATTTGGATGTGAAAACTCTCATATTGCAGCTGGGAGTGTGCACTTTCAGCCCATATTATATATATAATTGTATTTCTGAACATGTTTTTGTAAACAGCTAAAATAACAAAACTTGTGTCACTGTCCAAATATTTCTGGACCTAACTGTACATCTAATATATAAAGCTGAGTGTATGCACTGTGTGTGTGTGTGTGTGTGTGTTTGTGTGCGTGTATGACCGCTAAAGGAATCCGCACCGTCACATTTATAATCACAAAATTTTGCACAGACGCCTCATGTGACCCAGGAAACTTCATAGACTATGTTTTGACAAGAAAAGTTAACCCCGCACGTTACAGTTACTCTCCAAAAAACATGCCTTTATGAAAGTGAATGGGGCCTGGAACTACAGGTTATTAATAGGAGATGTGATTGGTTGCTATAGGAACAAAGGACAGTCATAGTATAAGAAGCTTATGTGTGAGGTAATATGATGTCGGTGGAGAGACAGACACAGACAGACACAGACTGAGAGACAGACAGAGATAGACAGGCACAGACAGAGAAAGAGCCACACAGGCAAAGAGACATAGACAAACAGAGACAGATAGGAGAAAAAACTAGACAGACAGACAGAAAGAGACAGTCAGAAAGACACATGGGGAAAGAGACAGACATAAGCAGACAGGGAAAGAGACAGAGAGAGACAGACAAGGAAAGAGACAGACACAGACGGGGAAAGAGACAGATGGGGAAAGAGACAGATGGGGAAAGAGACAGATGGGGAAAGAGACAGATGGGGAAAGAGACAGACGGGGAAAGAGACAGACGGGGAAAGAGACAGACGGGGAAAGAGACAGACGGGGAAAGAGACAGACGGGGAAAGAGACAGACGGGGAAAGAGACAGACAGAGAGACAGACAAACACAGATGGGGAAAGAGATAGACGGGGAAAGAGACAGACAAGGAAAGAGACAGACAAGGAAAGAGACAGACAGGGAAAGAGACAGACAGGGAAAGAGACAGACAGGGAAAGAGACAGACAGGGAAAGAGACAGACAGGGAAAGAGACAGACAGGGAGAGAGACAGACGTGGAAAGAGACAGACGTGGAAAGAGACAGACGTGGAAAGAGACAGACGTGGAAAGAGACAGATGGGGAAAGAGTCAGACACAGAGATAGAGAGATGGGGTATGCACACCAGTGACTATGGAAGGGGAATACATGGAATAACAGAAACTGCTGTGTGAATACTGACATGAAAAATTCAATAGCTATTTGTAAGAATGAAATGTGAAAAATGGAACCTGCATTACTGCCATGAATATATGAATAAAGAGAAATTTAGCTACTGAATTGATCAATGCAGAAGAGCCCCAACACTACGCCAAAGTATTTCTCTACGTTGGGGTCCCTAGCTTGTGTGTGTCCTCTCATGCAGTTAAAAAACTTACCGTGTATGGGACGCTGAGACCCAGGCTATATATGCGTATAATGTGGATTGGCAATAGGTGTGTATGGGGAGGGTTCACAAACGAAAAACTACTAACATTAAGGAATAACGTTTGGAACTCCATTCTATGTCTGAACTGGGTGCAAAAAACCTAAAAAACATCACTATGGAGAGATAAGGTATGCACACCAGTGACTATGGAAGGGGAATACATGGAATAACAGAAACTGCTGTGTGAATACTGACATGAAAAATTCAATAGCTATTTGTAAGAATGAAATGTGAAAAATGGAACCTGCATTACTGCCATGAATATATGAATAAAGAGAAATTTAGCTACTGAATTGATCAATGCAGAAGAGCCCCAACACTACGCCAAAGTATTTCTCTACGTTGGGGTCCCTAGCTTGTGTGTGTCCTCTCATGCAGTTAAAAAACTTACCGTGTATGGGAAGCTGAGACCCAGGCTATATATGCGTATAATGTGGATTGGCAATAGGTGTGTATGGGGAGGGTTCACAAACGAAAAACTACTAACATTAAGGAATAACGTTTGGAACTCCATTCTATGTCTGAACTGGGTGCAAAAACCTAAAAAACATCACTATGGGGAGATAAGGTATGCACACCAGTGACTATGGAAGGGGAATACATGGAATAACAGAAACTGCTGTGTGAATACTGACATGAAAAATTCAATAGCTATTTGTAAGAATGAAATGTGAAAAATGGAACCTGCATTACTGCCATGAATATATGAATAAAGAGAAATTTAGCTACTGAATTGATCAATGCAGAAGAGCCCCAACACTACGCCAAAGTATTTCTCTACGTTGGGGTCCCCAGCTTGTGTGTGTCCTCTCATGCAGTTAAAAAACTTACCGTGTATGGGACGCTGAGACCCAGGCTATATATGCGTATAATGTGGATTGGCAATAGGTGTGTATGGGGAGGGTTCACAAACGAAAAACTACTAACATTAAGGAATAACGTTTGGAACTCCATTCTATGTCTGAACTGGGTGCAAAAAACCTAAAAAACATCACTATGGGGAGATAAGGTATGCACACCAGTGACTATGGAAGGGGAATACATGGAATAACAGAAACTGCTGTGTGAATACTGACATGAAAAATTCAATAGCTATTTGTAAGAATGAAATGTGAAAAATGGAACCTGCATTACTGCCATGAATATATGAATAAAGAGAAATTTAGCTACTGAATTGATCAATGCAGAAGAGCCCCAACACTACGCCTGCAGTGATGCAGGTTCCATTTTTCACATTTCATTCTTACAAATAGCTATTGAATTTTTCATGTCAGTATTCACACAGCAGTTTCTGTTATTCCATGTATTCCCCTTCCATAGTCACTGGTGTGCATACCTTATCTCCCCATAGTGATGTTTTTTAGGTTTTTTGCACCCAGTTCAGACATAGAATGGAGTTCCAAACGTTATTCCTTAATGTTAGTAGTTTTTCGTTTGTGAACCCTCCCCATACACACCTATTGCCAATCCACATTATACGCATATATAGCCTGGGTCTCAGCGTCCCATACACGGTAAGTTTTTTAACTGCATGAGAGGACACACACAAGCTAGGGACCCCAACGTAGAGAAATACTTTGGCGTAGTGTTGGGGCTCTTCTGCATTGATCAATTCAGTAGCTAAATTTCTCTTTATTCATATATTCATGGCAGTAATGCAGGTTCCATTTTTCACATTTCATTCTTACAAATAGCTATTGAATTTTTCATGTCAGTATTCACACAGCAGTTTCTGTTATTCCATGTATTCCCCTTCCATAGTCACTGGTGTGCATACCTTATCTCCCCATAGTGATGTTTTTTAGGTTTTTTGCACCCAGTTCAGACATAGAATGGAGTTCCAAACGTTATTCCTTAATGTTAGTAGTTTTTCGTTTGTGAACCCTCCCCATACACACCTATTGCCAATCCACATTATACGCATATATAGCCTGGGTCTCAGCGTCCCATACACGGTAAGTTTTTTAACTGCATGAGAGGACACACACAAGCTAGGGACCCCAACGTAGAGAAATACTTTGGCGTAGTGTTGGGGCTCTTCTGCATTGATCAATTCAGTAGCTAAATTTCTCTTTATTCATATATTCATGGCAGTAATGCAGGTTCCATTTTTCACATTTCATTCTTACAAATAGCTATTGAATTTTTCATGTCAGTATTCACACAGCAGTTTCTGTTATTCCATGTATTCCCCTTCCATAGTCACTGGTGTGCATACCTTATCTCCCCATAGTGATGTTTTTTAGGTTTTTTGCACCCAGTTCAGACATAGAATGGAGTTCCAAACGTTATTCCTTAATGTTAGTAGTTTTTCGTTTGTGAACCCTCCCCATACACACCTATTGCCAATCCACATTATACGCATATATAGCCTGGGTCTCAGCGTCCCATACACGGTAAGTTTTTTAACTGCATGAGAGGACACACACAAGCTAGGGACCCCAACGTAGAGAAATACTTTGGCGTAGTGTTGGGGCTCTTCTGCATTGATCAATTCAGTAGCTAAATTTCTCTTTATTCATATATTCATGGCAGTAATGCAGGTTCCATTTTTCACATTTCATTCTTACAAATAGCTATTGAATTTTTCATGTCAGTATTCACACAGCAGTTTCTGTTATTCCATGTATTCCCCTTCCATAGTCACTGGTGTGCATACCTTATCTCCCCATAGTGATGTTTTTTAGGTTTTTTGCACCCAGTTCAGACATAGAATGGAGTTCCAAACGTTATTCCTTAATGACAGAGATAGAGAGAGACAGACAAAGATAGAGAGAAACAGACACAGAGATAGAGACAGACAGACACAGAGATAGAGACAGACAGACACAGAGATAGAGAGAGACAGAGATACTGATACAGAGGCAGACAGAGAGATAGACACAGACAGACACACAGAGACAGACAGGGATAGAGACAGACAGACAGAGACTGGGAGAGAGACAGTTACTATCCCGGGCAGCGCCCCGGGTACTACAACTAGTATATAATATATATATATATATATATATATATATATATATAACAATTATGTTGAGTGATATGAATGTAAAGAGTAGGTCTGTTATGTAGCAATGAATGTGTATATAATAAGTTGTCGTTAAGATAGGAACTGCCCAGCAATTAAGGGAAGGCAACAGTTGAGTTTGGATGTGGAGTTATACCTAAGGCTGCAGTTAGAGGATGATTTTGGTTACTCCGAAGCAGCAGAACGACTGTGAGGTAGGGTCAAGTCCTCCTAACGATTGGAAGTTCAGAAGAGGGAACTAAGAGCTAGTAACAGACAAATACCTCCAAATCTAGAGACTGATCTATTGGACGTACTGCAAGCTGGGCCACTGACCCTTTTTGGCAGGGGTAAGCAACAACTCATGAGGGATCCACATATTTGACCGGAGCCTTTGGTGGCGACTGCAAGCTTAACGCTGTTCATGGGAACTATGGTATTGCCTTGACCCTTGTCTCTTCCAGAGAGAAAAGGCTCTTTCTATGGAGAGTCTGGAAGCATATGGCTCATTCCCCTCCATATTTCAAAAACCCCTTTGAGTTTCTCCAGAGAAAAGGGAAGCGAAGGTATTCCGATGGGTAGGGAAGTAAAATTAAGAGACTTTACTGTTGTGTATCTGAAGTTGTACGATGATGAAGCTGTGCTTAAGATGTGTGCCCGATGCCTCATTTGTAAAGTCGAACGTTTTGAACTAAAGGAAATGTTGGTTAAGAATTGTATCTGTCTTCACTGTGAGAAGGACCTGGTTTGCTCCAGACATTGGCAATATGCAGCTGCTCAATAAGTGTGATCTGCACTGCACAAACTTTTACCCCTAACCAAGTCCACCACACCATCACACACAAAATCCCCCATCCTGTGGGGTTGGACTGGGGTGTCCGAGGACAGAGCCTTGACCACAATTAGTGCCCTGGGCCACTCTCTTATGTCACTGCACAAAACACATTTCCTCCAGAGTCCAGTGTTGACAGCTTTACACCGCTCCAGTGTATTCCACTACCACATCATCTTCGCATGCGGTATAATGTGTTAGTGATGCAGGTTTTTTGCCAGGAGGTGTAGGTTGGGTGCAGGAATATGGTGTAAAAATTTCAGCACCAAATTTGCATCACTTGGTCAAAAAATGTGCAGGAATATGGTGTAAAATTTTCAGCACCAAATCTACATCTCTTGGCAAAAAAACCCCCTCAGTTTTCTGCCAGAAGATGCAGGTCTCACCTGAGGCTAGTTCACTGACTTTACTGAGGTCACCTGAGGTCAGGTTACCTGCTGTTACAGGTGGAGGACTGTGGGAACCTCCAGCTTCCACCACAAATAACCTGAGTGACGTCATTGTTCATCGCGGCTCAGTCACAGAGGGCAGTCATGTTTTATGGCACTTGCTGTGAGTTTCAGAAGTAACAGAGCGGAATTACTGTGGGATCTTGTGTGAATTACATCAGATCTGCAGGGGTGATTGGGAGTTAATAAAGGGGTGAAAAAAGGTGTTTTGCGTATGGTATTCCAAATAAAGGATTTTTTTGGTGTTTATTTACTTTTACTTACAGACTAGTGTTGCAGGTATCATAGACGCCTGCCATCACTAATCTAGAGTTTAGTAGCAGCTGTAGGCTGTTATTCCTCCTTAACTCCTTATTACCCCAATTACTACCGCAGCAGGGCAATGGGAAGAGCCGGGAAAGCGCAGGCTTGTCGCATCCAGTAGATGCGACAATTTTGGGCAGCTGGAGGCTGATATTTGTAGGCTGGGTCTCCCCAGCCTGAAAATACCAGCCACCAGCTGTCAGGCTTTATTATGGCTGGGTATCAAAATTGGGGGAGACTGCACTTTTTTTTTAATTCTTTATTTAAATAATTGAGAGGAAAAAAAAAAGCTGCATGAGGTTCCTCTTCTTTTGATACACATCCAACATTAGCGACGTACTGGGTCAGCATCCTGTAGCTGTGGGCTTTTTCTGTGCTGGGTATCAGAATACGGGGAGGACCCTACGCCAATTGTTTTATTTATTTATTTGTATACCTCAGTACTGACCCGAGTACAGCGCCTGTCAGTGATTGCAGGCAGACGTTGTTACACAGGCTGTTACACAGGTTGGGGGCGCGTCTGACTGCAACCAATCACAGATGACAGAATGGTCGGTGGGTGGGAAAAGCAGGGAAAGCAATGCATAGGAAATGAGCCTAATGCGCGGCACAGGAAGTGAATGTGCGACCTGAAAGCAGTGTGCCACCATGATGGAGTCGTGGTAAGTATAAATCGCTCACTTTCTTCTTGTTTTCTTTCTTTTTTTTTTTTTTTTTTAATTTCTCGAGTGTTGGATCCGGATCAAACTCCCAGGCCCAGGCACTTTGAAACTGCATGGATCCAGAATTTTACAGTCTGGTTCCGTCCATCCCTTGTCATGAGGGACTTGTTACACTGGTGACTCCTATCACAGGACTGTGCTGGTATCAGTGAGATCTTTAGAACAAGCCATGCTGTTGCATGTTAATAAAGTCAGCATGGCGAGGGGCCGGATTTTATACACAAAAGGCTGGATTTTATAAACCTGAATTCAATGATAAAGACATATCCCAATATTGTTTCTACATAGTCTATTGTTACTGTGCAGTCAAAAAATAACAATAAACTACCCTTGATGATTGATGCCTAATACGGCAGTGATTTTTATTTATTTTTCAGGCTAATCTTTTTCAAGATCCAGCTATTCCTTCTATAATACAATGAGTTCTTGTCTTTATTGATACTTTGTCTCTTTCCAACACTAAACCATCATACTAACGTAAGGCTCTGTTCACACCTCATATGGTCTTACCATTTGTCATATGCACTGGAAAACTCTTGGCATCTGATGGAAATGTATTCATGGTCCTCCACTCCACTTTAGTTTAGTTACTACTGTAGTTTATCCTTATAATATACTAATATAACACTACAATAATAGTTTAGAAACAATAATAGTGCATTAAACCCTGCAAGAGGCGTTCGGAAGAAAAAGGAAGCTATAGTGTGATTTATACAGTTTACAATCATACCACTAGATGGCAGAATTGAGGCTTATAAGGGGATCTCCTGGAAAAGAAAAAAAAATTACAAAAGGAAATAACATTATAAATAATTTCCTAAATACATTTAATTAGCACAGTTACTTTGCCTAGAGAGATAATTACTATTGCATTAAAATGGCCATCCCCTTGTTACACCAACAGAAATAAAAATCTGAGTGCTAGCTCAGGCTACATACATACCGCCAATCAGGGGCGGACACTGACAGCTTTGGGACCCTGTGCAAGAAATTGTGGTTGGGCCCTCCTCCTTTTATGGCGACAAAGCTACAAATATAGATATATATATCTATATGTGTCGCCCTGGGCAAGCCAGGGGACACAGGTCACAACACCACCACACCCCACACTCCAGGTAGGCACATCTGCTAACCTACAAATCCTTGTTGCCTTCCTCCAAGAGTCTGTTGATGCACACCAGGGGGTGGGCCAGGCGGTTGGCTCCACCCACCAAGGAGCTCACAGTTCTGGAGGCAGGAAGTAAACAGGCAGTTAAGCCCGGGAAGGGCAAGAGTAAACAACGGAGTTGAGTGAGGAGCAGATAAGAGAAGTGAAAGTGGAGGAAAGAAGAGTAGTAAAGGAGGAAAGCAAGAAGTGGTGACAGAGCAGGGAGTGTGCCAAGCCTGAGAGCCCAGCTTTGTGTAGGGCCAGAACAGCAAGGTCAGCGACGGCGGTGACTGTCCGGAGGGGGACCGTTTGGAAGTTCCTGGAAGGACCCCGTTGGCTGTGTGCCCGGTGGTCTGGAGCAGTGTTCAGAAAGACAGTCAGCACCAGGGCAGGGGCCTCTCGGACCCCGGCAAGGCTAGGAGTCGCCAAATTTGCCGAATCCGTCAGTGAAGGGGACGTAGATTCCCCCAGCAGCCAAGTCCCGATTGACGGCAACAGCCCGACCATTACAGGGGAGACACCGCCACCGCCAGGGCACCAGTTTCCCCAGGGCCAGCGCCTGCGGGCAAAGTGTAGAGCTCCTCCGGATCGCAGATTGCAGTCGGGGAGCGGGTAACCGGAGGGAATCCACCGCTACCATCAGTCAACACAGGTGCAAGGAAGAGAGACATCACCGTCACCTACCGGGAGTGCAGGTGCAGCCGTCTGTGGGACCGTCCTACCAGCCGTTTGGTTTACCGTACAAACTGTGTCCAAGTCTCAGGCTGAGTGAGTACCACAGTGCCGCAAGGCACAGCACTGCCCCCCGCGTCCCTGCGCCCTCCAGGCCCTACACTTCACATCTCTTCACTGGGCCCCGGGATCACCAACCCCTACCCACGGAGGGGCAACACAACACCTGGCTGCTCCGCATCACCATCCCCGGGACCCCCACACCGAGCAGCGGTGGTGCAATCACCACAACCGTGGGTGGCGTCACGAACTATAACCATCCCCACACCCAACAAACATCCCCCTTTCACTCACGGGCGAGGAGTGTCGCTCGAGAAACCCCGGGATCCGGCCTACGGCTCGAGCCACCAGGAGCAGCTGCCGGACCCGAGCAGAAGGGGTGAGCGCGGTGTGCTGCCACCCTCCTCCCCGCCCGCGACTACTTGGCGTCACGAACAGGATCTTACCGCTCTGCCGTCTGGTAGAGGTGCGCCTTGTTACCGCCGGAGGTATCCGGCAGAAAAATTTCAGAAGCCGCCATCTTTGGCGCGAAAAGTTCCCGCTCGAGCGTCTTCTCGAGCAGTAGAGGCGCGAAGGCCAAAACCCCGCCCCGAGAGAGGAGGGGCCGGAAAGAGCTAAGGGGGACGCGATGGCGGCCGGCCGCATGTAGCTGCGGCTATAAAAGCAGGGACGCCAGGACTCTGCAAACATCCCGTTCCTGGAAACAAACGAACCAGCCGTCATGTGGATGCCGTCCCGCGACACCGTGCCCCCCGCGCCTGGGACCGCGGCGTGGGTGGAGATCCGGACCGCGCAGCTCTACCAAAGGCTGCAGGTGAAGATGCAGCTCCTCATGGAGGAGTGGGAGGCCGACATGGCGGACGTTGTAGCCACCGTGCGGAGACGCGAGGAGGAAGCGGAGAAAGGGAGGGTGAGTGACCCACGTCCCGACGCCCTTGAGGGGCCGGTCATCGCGGCTGTGGGGCCCGGTCCAGGCCCTCTCCCTTCGCTGCCTCCCTCGCCACCCGTCCCGGAGGCCGTGACCCCGCCACTAGGCCTGCTACCACCACAACCGGTAGCAGTACCCAGCGTCACCGCCCAAGCGGGCCAACCTGTAGCCGGAGCCCGCAGCAAGTCAGCGGTGTTGCCGTGGAAGACTCCGAAGACCGAACCGGAGGCATCCCCTGAGAAACTCCCCGAGCCGGAGCCGATGACCCGCTCCGGGCCGAAGGCCCAGCAGCGGAAAGCCCCTAGGCCCATCCCCCACACCTCGGCTGAGGTAGCGCCGGGTTGTTGCTGCAGGGCAGCGCCCAAGGCCATGACACCGCGGGATACGCCGCCCACCTTCCTGACAGTGGGTAACGTTCTGGATGTCCCGCGGGGCCCGACCCGTGCGCCGGCGCTGGCAGCAGCGCCGTACTGGGATAGGGAGCCGGTACCGCTGGGCCTGGAGATCGCCGAGAGGGAGAGGAGGAAGGCCGAGCTGGTGGCCAGAGCGATCCGAGAGAAAGAAAATCTCTGGCAAGCGACCTTCCGTGACCGGGGACCGCTGTACGAGGGACAGGTGAGGCGGTTTGATGTCCGCCGGGGCTACGGGTTCATCTATGAGCCGGGCCTGGAGGCCGAGGTGTTTGTAGCCCGGCGGGACGTGCATGCTCACCTGCCCGAAGAACATCCCGGCCGTAACCTGATGCCGGGAGATATTGTGCAGTATACCCGGCACTTTGGGGAGCGAGGATGGTTTGCGCTGGACGCTAAACTCAGGAGGGGCCCGGAGGCCCGAGCGAGCGCAGACCTCTACCCCTTGCCGGCAACCCCAGCGCTTGAAAGACCGGAGTAGGGCAATGGAGGCCCGCAGCACCGTCCCCGTTGGGACCACCTGCTTGTTTGAAAAAGTTTGAAAGTTCTGCAATGATAATGAAAATGATCCGAAGAAGTCACCTGATTTGTTGTTGATTTGCAACCGGCTAGAGCCGGCACTGTTGTCCCCGTGGGGACCGTTTAAAGTTTAAAAACGCATGGGAACTAGCCATGGACAAGCCCGTGAACTCTGCAGGGCAACCACAAACGTTAGTGGCTTGTAAATATGTTGGTTGCCGTTACCGTTTCCGCAATGCCGCCTCCGGAGAGGCAGGTTGGAGGGAGGGCCCTGAGCAGAGCAGGCCAGGGCCCAGCCGCCAAAGGAACCGGTGGCTACCCTCTGGAGGGAAGGACAGATCCCGCTCGGGTACCGTGTGCTGGACTGTGGGTCAAGGGGTGCTGCCTGGGTTTTAGGGGCAGCATCAGGGCCAGGTTACTTGGGTGGGAGAGAGCGGAAACCGTAACCGTATACCGTTGCAACGTTAAAAGTAAATGTGCCTCCCGCCTTGGGAAGAAGTTATTAAAAATGTTATTGATGTTATGTTTAACCCTGTTATCCCCTTTTTACAGAAAAATAAAACCGGTGTAGGACGGCAGCCCGCGGACGGTCTGCATTTTGCTAAGGGGGAATGTGTCGCCCTGGGCAAGCCAGGGGACACAGGTCACAACACCACCACACCCCACACTCCAGGTAGGCACATCTGCTAACCTACAAATCCTTGTTGCCTTCCTCCAAGAGTCTGTTGATGCACACCAGGGGGTGGGCCAGGCGGTTGGCTCCACCCACCAAGGAGCTCACAGTTCTGGAGGCAGGAAGTAAACAGGCAGTTAAGCCCGGGAAGGGCAAGAGTAAACAACGGAGTTGAGTGAGGAGCAGATAAGAGAAGTGAAAGTGGAGGAAAGAAGAGTAGTAAAGGAGGAAAGCAAGAAGTGGTGACAGAGCAGGGAGTGTGCCAAGCCTGAGAGCCCAGCTTTGTGTAGGGCCAGAACAGCAAGGTCAGCGACGGCGGTGACTGTCCGGAGGGGGACCATTTGGAAGTTCCTGGAAGGACCCCGTTGGCTGTGTGCCCGGTGGTCTGGAGCAGTGTTCAGAAAGACAGTCAGCACCAGGGCAGGGGCCTCTCGGACCCCGGCAAGGCTAGGAGTCGCCAAATTTGCCGAATCCGTCAGTGAAGGGGACGTAGATTCCCCCAGCAGCCAAGTCCCGATTGACGGCAACAGCCCGACCATTACAGGGGAGACACCGCCACCGCCAGGGCACCAGTTTCCCCAGGGCCAGCGCCTGCGGGCAAAGTGTAGAGCTCCTCCGGCCCAGATTGCAGTCGGGGAGCGGGTAACCGGAGGGAATCCACCGCTACCATCAGTCAACACAGGTGCAAGGAAGAGAGACATCACCGTCACCTACCGGGAGTGCAGGTGCAGCCGTCTGTGGGACCGTCCTACCAGCCGTTTGGTTTACCGTACAAACTGTGTCCAAGTCTCAGGCTGAGTGAGTACCACAGTGCCGCAAGGCACAGCGCTGCCCCCGCGTCCCTGTGCCCTCCAGGCCCTACACTTCACATCTCTTCACTGGGCCCCGGGATCACCAACCCCTACCCACGGAGGGGCAACACAACACCTGGCTGCTCCGCATCACCATCCCCGGGACCCCCACACCGAGCAGCGGTGGTGCAATCACCACAACCGTGGGTGGCGTCACGAACTATAACCATCCCCACACCCAACAAACATCCCCCTTTCACTCACGGGCGAGGAGTGTCGCTCGAGAAACCCCGGGATCCGGCCTACGGCTCGAGCCACCAGGAGCAGCTGCCGGACCCGAGCAGAAGGGGTGAACGCGGTGTGCTGCCACCCTCCTCCCCGCCCGCGACATATACACATAGCTATATATTATATAGTGCCCTCTCTTCTTATGTACAGCACTGTCCCTTACATATAGGATGCTCTTGCTATTTTTGCTATTTATTGCACCCTCTATTTATTTCCTCTCTTGTTATATATAAAGTGACATGACTGCTGATGAAACATGGTAAGGCTTATTTTCTGATGGACTGGTCTTCTGGTTTTATATCTAAAATGAGAGGATTATATAATAAAGAGAGGGCGGTGTGAATAAGAAAAATAACAAGATTACGTTTGTGTCCGCCCCTGATTGCGGGAGGTATGTAGCCTGAGCTAGCACTCAGATTTTTGTTTCTGTCAGTGTAACGAGGGGGTGGCCATTTTAATCCAATAGTAGTGTCATAGACACCTGCCATCTCTAATCTAGGGCTTAGCAGCAGAGACGCTGCTATATACAACCCCTGGCAAAAATTATGGAATCACCTGGCTCTGAGGATGTTCATTCAGTTGTTTACTTTTGTTTAAAAAAAGCAGATCCCAGACTTGGCACCAAACTAAAGTCACTTCAAATGTCAACTTTCTGGCTTTAAAAAACACTAAAAAAAATCATGAAAACATAATGTGCTAGCCAGTAACAGTTACTCTTCAAAACCAAACGGGTAAAAATTATGGAATTACTCAATTATGAGGAAAAAGTTATAGAATCAGCCTGTAAATTTTCATTCCCAAAACTAACACCTGCATCAAATAAGATCTGCTCGTTAGTCTGCATCTAACTATCGAGTGATCACACCTTGGAGAGCTGTTGCACCAAGTGGACTGACATGAATCATGGCTCCAACACGAGAGATGTCAATTGAAACAAAGGAGAGGATTATCAAACTCTTAAAAGAGGGTCAATCATCACACAATGTTGCAAAAGATGATGGTTGTTCACAGTCAGCTGTGTCCAAAATCTGGACCAAACACAAACAACATGGGAAGATTGCTAAAGGCAAACATACTGGTAGACCAAGGAAGACATCAAAGCGTCAAGACAGGAAACTTAAAGCAATATGTCCCCAAAACTGGAAATGCACAACAAAATAAACGAGGAACGAATGGGAGGAAACTGGAGTCAATATCTGTGACCGAACTGTAAGAAACTACCTAAAGGAAATGGGATTTACATACAGAAAAGCTAAACAATAAAAAGATGACTTCCTGAAGAGAACATGTAAATTTCCACAGTCATTGATGATATGAGGCTGCATGTGAGGTAAAGGCACTGGGGAGATGGCTGTCATTACATCTTCATTAAATGCCCAAGTTTACATTGGGGAAGACTATTCTCTTTACGGAGACCTGACAAACCAGTCTGGCTGTCAGTGGTGAGGGGACTTAGAGCTGCAATGCCCCTCTGGGAATTATTGAAATTGCCTCTCCAGGAAAGGAGACAAACTCTAGCGCCACCTATTGGAAGTAGCAATCCTAAAAGTCACAAATGGCCTTTTAACAAGCCTTTTCATATGACCTAGGATATATGCCAGATCAGAATCCCAATTTACAGACACGGTGTTTCGGTAAATAGTCCAATTGAAAATCTTTGGTGGAAGTTGAATAAAATGGTCCATGACAAGGCTCCAACCTGCAAAGCTGATCTGGTAACAGCAATCAGAGAAAGTTGGAGCCAGATTGATGAAGCATACTGTTTGTCACTCATTAAGTCCATGCCTCAGAGACTGCAAGCTGTTATAAAAGCCAGAGGTGGTGCAACAAAATACTAATGATGTATTGGAGTGTTCTTTTGTTTGTTTGTTTTTCATAATTCGATAATTTTTTCCTCACAATTGTATGATTCTATAATTTTTCCCCCTGTTTGGTCTTGAAAAGTAACCGTTACTGGCTAGCACATTATGTTTTCATTATTTTTTTTAGTGTTTCTTAAAGCCAGAAATTTGACATTTGAAATTACTTTAGTTTTGTGCCGTCTGTGATACGCTTTTTTTTAAATAATGGTAAACAACTGAATGAACATCCTCAGAGCCAGGTGAGTCCATAATTTTTGCCAGAGGTTGTATAAATAAGAGGACACTATCTAATAAGGGACATCGCCATACATAATTAGAGAGGATACTAATAAGGGACAGTGTTATACATTGCAAGATTGTTATGCATAACAAGATAGGACACTATATAATAAGGGATAGCGCCATACATAATTAGTGAGGATTCTAATAAGGGATAGTGTTATATGTGGTGCCCCTGCGGCTTCAAGTACCACAGGGTACTGCACCTCACCCGAGGTGCAGCATTCATCTCAGATACAGAGGAGGTCATCACAGGTAAACAACCACCACAACACATTAAACACATAACACAGGAACTCTGTCACTGGGACTGGGCCAGGGTAGGTGCCAGGGGTGGCCATCACAAGGTATCGGACCTCTTGCCCACTAGTTCAGCAACCCGGGAGGCGGGGCATCTGCAGGGGAAGTGAGGAGCCATCTCACACAGCATTCAGTTAGCTCTGGACGCAGCAAGCGCCAGGTCTCACACAGGAAGAGACAACAGTCAGAAGTGACAAGGACAGACAGGGGCCCGTGGTCCGGAGCTGGAAGTTTGACCTGGGTTCTTAGGAAGAAGGGGGATCCCAGGGTTCGCGGGGAGTGCAGCAGGCACCCACGACCCGTTCCACGGCCCAGGAGCTGGGGTGGAGGGAAGACCACTGAAAATGACACACAGAAGGAAACACCGGCCTTGACCTCTGAACTATCCGGGATCAACTGGAGCCCATCACAGCGGAACACGGCACTCCAAAGGCGGTGTGACATCAGTGAGTAAAAAAACTTGAACTGCACCCTCTGTGTCGTCACATCATTGCAGTCACTCCCAACCTCGTGCCCCTGCACCATCGGTGACTATTACCACCAACATCCTCCCTGAGGCCTAGCTCTACCTGTGGAGAGCTGTAACACCCCAGCTGTGTCACTATCTGTGATGCCCCTGGACTATCAGGTACAGGGTACAGTGTACTGCACAAACTGCCCTCCCGGGCAGTATTCCACCTCCCTCTTGGTTCTGGGTCCCTACTTAAGTGGTGTTGCCTCCATCAGCAAATCAAAACCCTAGAACCACACCCACCTAACACACCAGTGGACGAAGGGCCGGCTCCAGGTTTTTGTGGGCCTCGGGCGGAAGATAAACATGCAGACACACACACATACACAGATACGTACACGTTCATATACATATTTAAAGACAAACTCACAAAAATACATATAAACAGACAAATCTATACAGTCATGTACACTGACATACATAGATACACATCATACATGCATACAGACAGACATACAGCTCTGCTGCATACATACAGAGACACACACTGCTCTGCTGCATACATACAGACACACACACACACTGCTTTGCTGCATACATACAGACACACACACTGCTCTGCTGCATACATACATACGGACAGACACACACACACTGCTGCTGCATACATACATACATACATGCAGACACACACACTGATCTGCTGCATACATACACAGCTCTGCTGCATACATACAGACACACACACTGCTCTGCTGCATGCATACAGACACACACACTGCTCTGCTGCATACATAAAGACACACGCGCACACACATACCCACACTGCTCTGCTGCATACATACAGACAGACACTGCTCTGCTGCATACATACAGACACACACTGCTACAGACACACACACTGCTTGCTGCATACATACAGACACATACACACTGCTCTGCTGTATACATACAGACACTGCTCTGCTGCATACATACATATAAACAGACAAATCTATACAGTCATATACACTGACATACATAGATAGACATCATACATGCATACAGACATACAGACACACACTGCTACAGACAGACACACACACTGCTTGATGCATACATACATACATACACACACATACTGCTCTGCTGCATACATACAGACACACACATACTTCTCTGCTGCATATATATACATACATACAGACAGACACACACATACTGCTCTGCTGCATGCATGCATACATACATACAGACACACACATACTGCTCTGCTGCATGCATACATACATACAGACACACAAATACTGCTCTGCTGCATGCATACATACAGACAGACACCCACGCATAGTGCTCTGCTGCATGCATACATACAGACACACACATACTGCTCTGCTGCATGCATACATACAGACACACACATACTGCTCTGCTGCATGCATACATACAGACACACACACATACTGCTCTGCTGCATGCATACATACAGACACACACATACTGCTCTGCTGCATGCATACATACAGACACACATACTGCTCTGCTGCATACATACATACATACTGTGACAAGAAGAAGAAAAAACCAGCTCACCCTTTCAGGAGATTAGAGTATCAGCCAGAACGGTGCACGGACATTTGGTAGTTAGATCTTTTTACCACGAGGTTCAGGGAGAGGAAGATAATCCAGCATCCAGTTCCAGAAATTTAAAAAATCAATTTTATTCAGAAAAAAGTTAAAATTCCATGTTCCATAGTTGCATTAAAAGCGCATCATAGCAAGTGTAAAAATGGATACGCATTTCGGATGTATGTGTCCTTAGTCTAGAATACATACATACTGTACATACAGACACACACATACTGGTCTGCTGCATACATACAGACAGACAGACAGACACCTTGCTCTGCGGGGCCCACACACCTTGCTGTCCGGGGCCCACACACCTTGCTTTGCGGGTCCCACATACGCGGCTCTGCGGGGCCCTCACATCTTGCTCTCCGGGGCCCACACACACGGCTCTGCGGGGCCCATACACACGGCTCTGCGGGGCCCACACACACAGCTCCAGGGGTCAGCACATACGGCTTCAGGGAGGGGGGGCAGGGCATACATCGCGTGGGGGAGAAGCCCAGACAGTTCACCGGGGCCCATAAATCGGGGGGCGGGTAGGGCACATACAGATCGAGTGGGGGAGGAGGAGTGTCTCACATACCGCTCAGGTCACGGTGGAGATGGGGTCCACACAGCGCCGGGAGCAGCGCTGTGCTGGGGGTCGCTGGCTGGCACTGCGCCCCCTTTATCTGTGGGACCGAGCAGGACGCCGAGCAGTAGCTCCGCCCACAGATGCTCAATCCAGGTGGATGCAGCGAACACTGTGATCTGCGTGCCTTAAAGGGACAGCAGCCACAGTTTCCTGCCTAGGACTGCGGTCCCCGGAACTTGGCCCGGGGGCAGCAAAACTGACGAGGCCGAGTGGGCCCCCCCAGCTCTCCAGAGCCCCGGCATTTGCCCGGGTATGCCGGTTGTTGACGCCGACCCTGAGTGGACGGCTTGAGAGGAATAGAGTCACCCACCTGGGGGGTTGGGGAGGGGAGATGAGGTAGTGTAGTCAATCAGTCAGTGGAGTTGAGTGGAGAGGAGTGGAGAGTAGCCCTCGAGCTGAGAGGAGCTCAGAGGAAGTCGGGAGTGGGACTCCTAAAGTCACGGCCTAGGTGGCAGATGGTGGTCTGATCCTAGAAGAAGTCGGACCCTAGGAGGACGGCCGGCAGCCTGGCCCTATCACCGGTCCGGAACTGAAGGCACGTCGGGGTACACGGACCCTAGGTCGGGGAGTAGCTTCAGGCAACCCGACAATTCACCTGAGGAGAACGGAGTCTTCACGATCTGTTCCCACCCGCTCCAAAATCGGGGCATTAGCGCAACGAGTGGGATAGGACTTTTCAACCAAAAATGGTCCAGAAAATCCCAAGCGTGAGCCATGAGAGCAAGTTCCCTTACTTAGCCATAGTGGGGAGCGGGGCCCGACTAGTTCCAAGCTACCGGGACATCAAGTTGAAGTCTAAACTAAGTGCCAGGAGGCAGGTCACGGACCACCAGGCAGCATCACTTGGGGACGGGACCCGAACGAGCTCCCCTCACCGACAGCGGTACCCAGAGACTTGGTTTACCCGGTTGTTGGTGTCTGCTTATGGACTGAGTGAGTACGAGAGTGACCCCGTCATCCCCACGGCACGTCACACTTTCCACCGAGACCCAGGGCATCCACTACCCGTGGAGGGTTCCAACACCTTGCTGCCCCGTTCCATCATCCCCGGGGACTCCCAACAGCAGCGTACTCCTAATTACCACACACCACGGGTGGCGTCACAAACTATAACCCGCCCTGTAAACACTCCCCCCTTTTCATTTGAGTGGCCGCACGACCCCCGGGTCCGGAGACCCTCGAGCCACAGTGAACCCGGAACCGAGCAGCTCGGCTGCTTCCACGGGGGTGGTACACCTCAAAAAAACCTGGCGTCACAAACAGGATATGAGCAGGATCCACTTACCTGGGTGACGTGCACCTTGAAAATTCACACCGCGAGTCAAAAGTCCCGTTTCCCGCCATTTCCGCCATCATCCGCCATCTTTTGGCGCCAAAACGACGTCTTCTCGACTAAAAGCGCTCGAAGCCGAAGCCTCGCCCTTCTTCCTGGGAGTCAGCCCGGAATCAGAAGTTCCCAGAGGGCCACAGCGGAGAAGTGAGTGGTGGGTGAAAACCGAGGGGGTGTAACGGCATGTAGCAGCAGAAGAGAATTAGGGATGCCAGGACTCTGCAATAACGTTCCTGGACCCCGCAGAGGAAAGATGGCAGCTACGCAAGACTGGCCACCGGAGTGTGCTGTTCCCGGGACCATGACCTGGATCGAAAAAAAACGGAGCTGCTCTGCAGGAGGATGCGGACGCAATTCCTCTGCATTAGTAGACCATTGGAGGGAAAAGATGAGGAGCCTGGCAGTGGCGGTGCAAGCCCGTGAGATCGAAATCCCACATGAAGAGCGGGTAAGCAGATACCCAGTCCCAGTTGATTCTACAAATCCGTCCGATGCGACTGTGGGATCCGGTCCGCCCCCGCTTATGGCAACCACCTCACCACCACCATCCCCGTCCTCGGCGGACGCCGAGCTGCCTATTCCAACCCCGGCAGCGGAACCTTCAGCCCCAGTCTATGAAGAACCAGCTGCGGAGCTCCTGGCCCCGTCACCCAATCCGGTCACGACAGCGGTCACCCAGGCACCGGCCCGACCAGACCCGGCCGCATCACCGGGCCCGTACCCTGTTATGGAGTACCCAGACTCTGCACCCTGGCTACAGAGCAGTCGGTCCTCTCTTAAGTAGCGACGGCGGAGCATGAAGAGTCACTGGCTTCGCCACTGCGCGGCATCCCAGCGGCTGTTTGGGGCGCAGAAATACAGCTAAAACCCATGCCAGCTAGGGAGCCGAGGCCGGACGCTGACTCCCCCTACTGGGAACGACACCAGCAGAAAATATACCAAGAGATGACAACACGAGACCGGCGATGACGGGAGATTGCCGCCCATACTCACCAAGAGAAGGATCAGGTGAGGAACGCTGCTTCCCTAGTCCAGGGGCCGCGGTGCCGCGGCCTAGTCGATCATTTTAACCCCGACCAGGGATGGGGGTTCATCCGGGAAGTGGGCCTCACAGCTGGGGTGTTTGTGTAGAGATTTGATGTTTTTCTTTGTGCCTGACGGACCTGAGGAAGGGAGCAGAAGCTCCTGAAACGCGTAGACCTGTGCGAAAATAAAGATATTTTAATCTGATCTTCTGAACAGTGATCATTTGGCGCGGCATTTGAACACCCCTCTCTACCTCTCCCTGTTAGCATTGAGAAACTTGTGATGGTGTCTTTGACTTTTTTTCTCGGACAGCATACAGACTCATGAAGTATGTTCTATTCCTCATAATCAGATCAGAACAGCACATGCTCTAATTCTCTCAGATCTCATTCTCGGATCTGTGATTTTCATAAATATGTGAATTGATCTATGAAACACGGGGCTGTACAGGAAGGGGGAGATTTTACTTGGGGAAGCAGAGGTTGAAGTTACAGTTGTGGGGCTGTGTCCTGGGGGGCTGAGTGTGGAAAGATTAGGTTTACTTGCATGAGGAATCGAGGATGCGAGATTGGGGGCTGCATATTGAAGGGGGTTATGTTATGCGCGGAGGGCAGCATGGGAAAGGGTTACGGTTACCTGTTTGAGGCTGAGTGGGGAAGGGGGTGATGTTATGCATGTGGAGAAGCGGGTGATGTTACATGTTACAGATGTCCACATAGCCTTACAAATTGGGGGGAAGTCACAGAGACTGATTAGTCTATATTTATTAGGCGGCAGAGATTATAGTTAATGGGGGGCACAGTGCCAGCTTATTTATCACTTTATATTGTGAATGGGACCTTAGGGTACTCGTCACCGGGCCAGTGGTTCCTTGGGGTAGCTGTGACTGACCTGACCTGGCTCCGTGACCCCGTCGGCTACATGTTAAACAAGAACAGCAAACAAAAAGTACAGATGGGGATGGAATGAGGGTGACGGGCACCTGGGAAGCGTGTCACTGGTTGCAGTGGTGACTGGGGTCTCGGCCTCCTCCGCCGCTGACGCTTCCTGGGACTAGTCCTCTCCCAGGGGCAGTACTGGATTGGGAATGGGGATGCTTCGCAGCGCCACCAGCAGTATGCGGCCAGGAACTAGCCGCCGCTGCACAGTCTCTCTCCGGGGCAGGTGTTATGTGCAGCCGAGATGGTATCACTCCCCACGGGCAGAGTGGGGTACCCCGGGAGGTTGGTGAGAACGGGGGTGGCAGTCCACAGGAGCGCCATAGCGCAGAGCGCCAGCAGTTACTTACAGAGGCACCAGATGCGGGTTCCAGTCACTTTATTTACTGGCTCAGGTGGTATCGCACCCCGGGTGCTGGTCCTCACCATCAGAGATTCCGGTCGCTTCCCGGGCAGAAGAGGGTGGATCCAGTTTGGTAATCTGTGGCCTTTCTCCTCCATGCACAACTTTGTACTCTCCCCTGGTCCTGGCCCGTACAGGCCGGCAGCCTGGGCCTCTCGTGGGTCGGACCTCTGTCCATCTCCCCAGGCTCCCTCTCTGCTGACGTGCCGCGGCCACCCGAATTAGGGCTCTGTACCTGTCCTGTGCTCAGTCCCATGCTCTGGCGACTGCTCTCCTTTTAGTCCACGATTACAAATGCTGTGACCTGTCTCTCTGGCTGTTACTGGTCCCAGCTTGGTTGTGCTGTCTGTTCGGTGTTACATTAGTAACTACTAGTAGCCTTGTAACGTTCATGAAACACTTATGATTAAGGACTCTTTTGGTTTTATTGGAAGTCCGAAACGCGTAAAGTTTTCATGATCCAGATTTCCATGATTTGAATGGACACTCGGTCTTCACGATGGTTTTAATATTACCTTAATACAATTTTTGATGCTTTTATCATAAGAAGAATTGTGCCGGATCCTTTCCTCCTCTTCATGCTACTTTGTTACATTCAGACAGCTCTGTTCTGCCTCCCTGAAGGCCTGACAGCCTACCTTCAGGAACTACACACCGTGCGTCTGCTCTGTCTCATGTCCAAGCTTGTTCTGAGGTAAAGTGAAACGGTTTTCTACTCCTAACTGCTCATGCCCCCACTTTAGCAAGTTGCTATAGCAACCTGGGTCTCCTAGGAATTGGCTGAGTCACTTCCTGACTGTGTTTGTAGAAACATTGTTAACCCTTTTCTTGTGACTGCTTCTCCCTGGTGTATGGTGGTGTGAGGTGTGTGTAAACTTACCAGATTAACATCTTGACCTGCTCGAGAAGGATATAATGATATACCCTGTAGCGACCAGTCTCAGGGGCGCTACAAGTGCTGTGTGGCTAATTGTATAATATATAGTCTAGTACATATTTGTAGTCAGGGGCGCAGTGTGGGGGAATTTATTTTCAGGAGGCAAATGTATATATACAACATATGTGACCTTGTTCTTTTCAGGGCTGCGGTGATCAGTGTGAAAAAAACGAGTTGTGACTGGAAGATGACAACATGAAGGTCTGACCAGATGGAGAAGAAACAGCTGAACACTAATCAGATGAGATGTCAGTGGTCACTGGATGGAAATATTTATTCTGGACTGTATGACTTGGAGTAATGCATTTATTTGTTAAATTCCTTACGCCACATTTTCATATTTGTGTGACATTTCCGTGTGAGGCTAGATTATTTTATTGGACGTTACATGGACTCATAGGCCAGAGTAACATTTGCGAGAGACTCGCACGAGTCTCATATTGCATCACCCGCACGGCTACACACTCTCCTGACTGGAGCAGGTCGGCTGCATGTATTTATATGCAGCTGAGATGCTCCTGTCCGGAGAGTATCAGGCCGTGCCGGGTAATATGATGTGAGACTCGCGCTAGTCTCTTGCAAATGTGACTCCAGCCATAGATGATTCATAGTGCTGTGGGAATGGTAAGTGCACACACACGGGATCTGAAGAAGCGACGGTCATGTCGCTGATGTAAATCCATGGCATCACGCCCACAGGGGCGTGATACCATGGAAAGCATGTAGACGCCCATAGGTTGATGTGACACCCATGGGGCTACAGACCCTGCACATTTACATAGGGTACACATAAGTAATAAAACACATTTTTATACATTCACATTACACATTATTACAACACGGAGATGGGTAGGAATGGGTTACTAGGCCACACATCACCCTGCTACTAGGTTAGAACACATAAATTACCTCACGGGTTCCCTTTAAGATTCCCTGCCCACTCAACCTGAGTAAAAGCTTGTCTTAGGCAATTTGCGCACTAGAAAGTGCCTTTTTCTTAGGAAAAAAAAGGACCCTTAAGAATCCTGCACCTGTGGTAAAAAAAACGCACCAAAACAGAAAAGAAATCCACATGCGGTTTTACCGCGGTTTGCCATGGATTTCGTGTGGATTTACCGTGGATTTACAGCGGATTTTCCGCAGGTTAGTCCCTGCGGATTTTTACCATTATCTATGGCAAACACCGCAGGTACCTGCAGAAAAGAAGTGACATGCTCATTAATTCCGCAGCTGAAAATGTGCGGGTAAATCCGCGGGTATAAACAACGCAATGTCAGCACAGCATTTTTCAAAACCCATAGGAATTGCTGGGGAATGACTACAACAATGTTAGACACATTTTCTGCGGCAAATCCGCGGCAAAATCTGCGGTAAATCCGCAGCGTGCGCACATAGCCAAGGCCCTGTGTGCACTACAAAATGGAATTTTTTTTAAGAAAATTCCGCAGGCTCTGAAAGATTACCGTACCGTTTTTTCGAGTGCAGTCTGCGGAAAAGAAGTGACATGCAATTCTTTTTGCTGCAGAAAACATGCAGCAAACCTGTTGGTGAAAAAAACACAGTGTGCGCACAGCATTTTTTTTTTACCATAGGTTTTGCTGGGGAAGGACTGCAGCAGCGTTATAAACATTTTCTGCAGCAAAACATGCAGCAAAGACGCGGCAACAAACGCAACGTGCGCACAGGGCAGTGTGAGATTTCAGCAGTAGCAGGGATGAGACACTAAGGAGCTGACAATAAGGCTTAAGACACACGGAATGAAAATCGGAGCAAGTGGAATGCGATAAAACATCGCATTACACTCGGACCAATATTAACCTATGTGGCAGCATCCATGAGCGATTATTTTTTCAGCCCTAATCGGACCAAGAAAACAATCGCAGCATGCTGTGACTGTAATGCGAGACTCTTTCTCTCGCACCCATTCAAGTCTATGGGGGGAGAGAAAAATCGCACTGCACTCGCGGTACACCGGTGTACCGCAAGTGCAAAGCGAGAATGGCAATAGCCGGCTACGGAGGAGAGAGGGATATAAATCCCTCCCTCACCTCTTCAGCACCGGCCTGCCCCTCCACAGCACCGGCCCACCCCCTCCTCAGTGCCGGCCCTCCCCTCCTCAGTGCCGACCTGCCCCCATGATCGGACCTCAGTCGCAGTGACACTCGCATGACACTTGGCTCCCGCTGTGCTGCCAGCGTGAGCCGAGTGTCATGCGAGGATCGCAGTAGTCCCCCGTGTGGCCCCGGCCTAAAGGCCCTGTCACACACACAGATAAATCTTTAGCAGATCTGTGGTTGCAGTGAAATCATGGCCATATTGTTCCATTTGTACACAGCCACAAACCTGGCACTGATTGTCCCAACAATTTCACTGTAACCACAGATCTGCCGCAGATTTATCTCTGTGTGTGACAGGGCCTTTAGGGTATGTCCGCACTTTGCGTCATCCTAGTTGCAGTACTTCTAAACACATCGTCTGGCAGAAATTGCTTTTGCCAAAGTTGCTTTTGACTTTCAAAACGCTATAAATACGCGTGCGTATTTACCGCGTTTTTGCTGCGTTTTAGCGCTTTTAACATGCTTTTTCATTGCATAAAGTCAGATGCGTTTTGATCACAAAGACACAACAAAATAAAGTTTTAACATACAAACACTATGAAAAAAGGAAAAAAAAAAGGAAACAAATATAATTAATTAAATCATAATGAAAATAGTTATATTTAATATAATTATAGAGGTTTTAGAATATTTATGGCTAAAATATCAATAAATTAATATTTTTCATTAATTTAATTGTCGGACTATGTGTGTGTGTAAAGGGACATATCATTCCATTAATTTGATGTCCAAAACGCATGTTTTCAGCAGCTAAAAAGCAGGTAAAACGCTGGAATTTTGATGTTACTTGCTTTTTGCAACTTCACATTGACTTCAATGTTAGCAAAACGCAGCCCAAATGGCAAAAACAATTGACATGCTGCTTCTTTGAACGTAGAGTTTTTGCCCAAAATTATGCAAATTAAACGCTGCGTTTAGAACTGCAAAGTGCGCACAAGAAATCCACATTTCCCATAGACTTTGCTTGAAAAATCAAAACGCATGCATTTTGGCATGAAAACGCTGCAGTTCAAAACGCAGCAGAAACACAAAGTGCGGACATACCCTAAGGGCGGCTTTGCACACTACGACATTGCAGGTGCGATGTCGGTGGGGTCAAATGGAAAGTGACGCACATCTATCACAAGATATCGTACCTGCGACAGGGGCGGGGACTACCTCGTGCGACATCGCAGCATCGGCTTGCGATGTCGCAAAGTGCAAAGCCCGCCTAAGGCTTGGTGGCCAGAGATTCTGCAGCAAAGAGGAGGGAATCTGAGAAGCTGTTAGGATAGATGGGTAGACATTGAGTATAAGGGAAGAATAATGCTGAGAAGATTGTCAATCAGGGAATGTGGGCAGAGATTCAGCTGTAGGAATGATCATTACTAAGTGGTTGTCATCCAGGCAAGGTGGGAAGTAATTTATGAGCTTCATCAAGAAGGATTGACACTGATGAGCTGTAAATCATGGTAATCAGGTGGAGATTGAACTTAGGGCGGCTTTGCACACTACGACATCGCAGGTGCGATGTCGGTGGGGTCAAATCGAAAGTGACGCACATCCGGCGTCACTTGCGATGTCGTAGTGTGTAAATCCTAGATGATACGATAAAGGAGCGCAAAAGCGTCGTTATCGTATCATCGTTGCAAGCTCCGTCTTTTCCATAATTGTGCTGCAGCGATGGTACGATGCTGTTCCTCGTTCCTGCGGCAGTACACATCGCTGTGTGTTACGCCACAGGAGTGGCACCCTGGGCAAGCCAGGACGTCACAAGCACTACACCAACACACCCCACACTCCCGGTCAGGCACACCGAAGTCAGACAAAAACCCTTGTTGCCTTCCTCCAGGGGCTGATGTCCACACCAGGGGGTGGGCCAGGCGGTTGGTCCCACCCACCGAGGAGTTCACAGTCCTGGAGGCGGGAAAAGCAGGCAGATAGAGTTTTGGAAGTGAAAGTGAGAGGAAGGAAAGTGGTAGAGGAGCAGAGAGAAGTGGTCCGGGTGTGTGGCCCGGACGGATCTGCAAGATTGGCAGACGGTGGTGACCGTCTGCAGGAGAGGCCTATTGGAGCTAGCCGTAAGGACCGTGGACGGGCGGTGGCCCGGCGGTACCGGACCGGTACTCAAAGAGAAGCCAGCACCATGCGGCAGGGGCTTACGGACCCCGACAAGGCTAGGAGTCGCCGTGAATTTGTCAAATCCGTTAGCGAAGGGAACCTCCTGGGTTTTCCAGCAGCCAAGTCCCGACAGAAGGCAACCGTCCAACCGATAGAGGGAAACACAGTCACCGCCAAGGCTAAAATTCCCAGGGCCAGAGCCTGCGGGCAAAAGGGGCTCCTTCAGCATCCTTCAAGCTGGGGAGCGGGTTACCGGTGGGAACCCATTGGAACTGTACACACTACACAGGTGCAGGGAAAGGCAGTCACCATCAACCTGCCGGGAGGAGAAACACCGCAGCCGTCTGCGGGACCCGTCCATCCAGCCGTTTGTTTTACCGAAGACTCTGTGTACATCATTGGCTCAGTGAGTACCACCGTGCCGTGCGGCACAGCGCTGCCCCCGCGACCCTGCACCTCACCAGGCCCCATAGCCCGCCTGCAATCCATCCCTACCCCATCACCGGGGCCCCAGGACAACCAACCCCCTACCCACGGAGGGGAGAACTAACATCCAGGCTGCTCCCTGTCATCGCTCCTGGGATCCCCGTCCAGAGCAGCGGTGGTGTCACCAATCTCACCACAACCGTGGGTGGCGTCACGGACAATATCAAATCCCCACAATCAATTCCCACCCTTTTCACTCACGGGCGAGGAATGCCGCTCGAGTCCCCGGGATCCGGCCCACCGCTCGAGCCACCACCGATCAGCAGCCGCAGTAGCAGCGGCCGGATCCGAGCAGTGGGAGAGCGCAGCGTCCCCTCCTCCGCCCACGACAACTTGGCATCACGAACAGGATCTTACCGCTCTGCCGTCTGGTAGAAGTGCGCCTTGTGACCGCCGGAGGTGTCCGGCTGAAAATTTGGAGAAGCCGCCATATTGGGCGCGAAAAATTCCCGCTCGAGCGTCTCCTCGAGCAGTGGAGGCGCGAAGGCCTAAACCCCGCCCCTGTAGAGGAGGAGCCGGAAAGAGACTAAAGGGAACGGAAACAAGATGTCTGCGCCCAACGAAGCCTCTGGAGGAGCGGCGGTCGCAGTCGCGGGGGCACCCGTAGATGGGAATGGGCCTGCCCAAGTCCCGGCCGCGCTGGCGGGGGGCGCCGCGGCCCCAGCTCTTGCTCAGGTGATGCCGTTCTCCTTGCCCTATGTGCCCAGAGCTGCCTGGCTACCGCAGTACGATAGGAAACCTGATGCCTTGCAGGTTTTCCGGAAGAAGCTTAGTCCGTTACTGGAACTATACCCCCTGACTGATAAGCAATGTGCAGCGCTGGTGCTGGGACAGCTAACCGGCGCGGCTGAGCAAGAGGTGGAGACCTGGGCCGAGGGGGACCGGTCCTCTGTAGCCACCATCTTTGAGAAGCTGCAGACTGCCTTTGAGACCCGTACCGAGGCAGAGTTGCGGATGCAGTTCTACCAATGCCAGCAACGGCCCGCAGATAGCATTCGGGACTATGCCTTGCGCCTGCAGACCGCACTCCGCACACTAAAGCGGGTGGACACTATCAACAGTGCGGACAGTAACAAAATGTTAAGTGAGCAGTTTGTGCAGGGGATAAGGTCCTCAGAGGACCGCAAACAACTGCGGCTGTGGTCCCTAGAACACCCTGATCTAGACTTTGCCGTGTTAAAGGAACGGGCCATCAAAGCTCTGCAACCCCCCGCATCTGAAGCTCCTGAGCCAGCCCCATGGCCAGTTGAGACTGCTCCCGTCATGGTGGCCCCTACCCCACCAGCACCTCCAGCACCTGCAGCCCCAAGCGGAACGATGGAAGAACTCGCTGCTCAAGTTCGCCGCATGGATGGGGACCTCGCTAAGATCCTCGCCGCACTTCAGCCTCCGACCAGATCCCAGGCCCCGGTGAAGATGCAGCTCGCCGACAGCCCTGAGGACGTCCCCTGGATGCAGCGGAGAAGGGTCAATGACTCACGGTATGGACCCCCAATCTGTTACAGGTGCAGCAAACCCGGCCACTACTCCCGGGGGGAGCCGACAGAGAGCTGTGCAGCTCGAAATCCGAGCCCTGATGTACCGCCAACCTGTGAACTCAACAGGAGGAGAGATTGGTGGAGTGAGAGTGATGGATGTTGCCCCTTTGATTGTACCTCCCAGGAGCGAGATGATGATTTGGTGCAGGGCAGCAGTAGGGTCACAGGGGCGTGACTACCCCGCCATGATAGAACCCATGCCCTCTGAACACTGGCCCACGGTAATGGCCGCCCGAGGGGTGGTAGACGTGAAGAAAGGAAGAGTGCCCGTGAGGGTGCTGAACTGCGGGGAGGAAGAAGTCAGGCTTCCCCGGTACGCTACCCTTGCTAAGTTGCTCACTCTGGATCCACACACCATCCATGAGGCCGTTCCCCCAACCTCACCGCCTACTGCCAGCACTCACCCATCCCCAGGGGAGTTAGACGAGTGGTGTAGACAGCTACATGTAGGCACTGACGATACCCCTACACACCACAAAGAAGGGTTATACCGGGTGGTGCGGGAGTATGAGCGGGTTTTTAGCAAACACCCCCTAGACTTTGGGTAGATTAAAGGGGTCCAACACCATATAACCCACCGGTGAGCATCCCCCTATCAAAGAGAGGTACAGGCCTATTCCCCCTGCACACTACCAATGTGCCAAGGACATGTTGAGGAACATGAAGGAGGCAGGGGTTATTATTGACAGCTGTAGTCCCTGGGCCGCCCCGTTGGTACTGGTTAAGAAGAAGGATGGCACCATGCGGATGTGTGTGGATTACTGGAAAATTAACCAGATAACGCATAAGGATGCTTACCCTCTGCCCCGCATTGAGGAATCCCTGGCTGCGCTGAGAACCGCTAACTACTTTTCCACCCTTGACCTCACCAGTGGGTCCTGCAAGCATACCATGATGGTGCTGGACACTTCGGATGGAAGAAACTAGAGATGCTGTTGAGAGAGCGGTTCTATTGGAGTGGAATGCGGGAATCTGTAGAGGCCTGGTGCTGAGAATGTGGCCCTTGCACGCTGAGAAGGAAAGACGAGGCCAGCCAGAAGGCGCCCCTACACCCGATTGTGACACATCAACCGCTGGAGCTGGTTGCCCTGGACCATGTAAAGCTCACCCCCAGCCGAAGTGGGTACACCTACGCTCTAACCATTGTGGACCACTATTCAAGGTTCATGGTGGTTATCACAGTCAAGGACCTAACCGGCCGTACCGCCGCTAGAGCGTTCCAGGCTTATTTCTGCCGACCACATGGATACCCTGAGAAGGTGCTTACTGACCAAGGCCCGGCCTTTGAAGCGGAGGTATTCCAAGAATTTTGTCAGTTGTACGGCTGCAAGAAAATCCGGACCACGCCTTACCATGCCCAAACCAACGGCATGTGTGAAAAGATGAACCACCTGGTCCTGGGCCTCCTTAAGACGTTGCCGCTAGAAGAGCGGAACCTGTGGCCGGAAAAGCTACCTGACCTGGTCGATATGTACAACAATATCCCTTCCAGCTTAACGAAATGCATCCCAGCATATCTGATGAGGGCTCGCCCCGGCTGCCTACCGGTGGATCTGGACATGGGGTTGGAAGCCCCGGAAGCACTCCCTTCGACAGCTGAATGGGACACTCAGCGGAGGGTGCAGTACCGACAAATCCAGGAGTACGTTGAAAAGAACTTGAGTCGGAGTCGGGAACAGCAGGAGCAGCGCTTCAATTAGAAGGCGTCTGCTGGTCCTTTCCAGCCTGGAGATGTAGTGCTGAAGTGAAAAAGGAGGACCCACAAGCTGGATGATCAGTGGGAGCAAACCCCATATGTCATACAGCCCACAGGATGGGAGAATGGCATACCAGATCAGTCATGACCAAGGGGGAACTCTGGCCACGGTTTCCCGGGACCATCTAAAGAGGTGCCCACCAGCATTGAGGGTGGCAGCTGAAGCTCCGGTTCCCAGACCGGCGGAGAAGGCAAAAGAGGTAATCCACACCATGATTGGTGATTTTCCAGCAGACTGGCCTACACAGAACGGCGCGGTGATTCTTCCAGTGATACTGTTCCCACAACTCGTGGATGAGGAAGTGATGGAAGTAGTCAACCATGAGCCAGTGCCCAGGGATGAACCTGTACACGGCTCCCCTATGCCTCCGCCTGCCCCACACGATAGCAGGGAGGAGGAACTGATGGTTTCCTCTGCCACACTGCCTGTCACCACTGACACCTGGCCCCGGAGGTCCACTCGTCCCAACCTAGGTAGACCCCCACTTAGGTATAGGGAAACTACTCTTTAGGGGGGGGGGAATTTGTGTGTGTTGAAAGTACCGTTTGAAAGTGTTAACCAATGATAAGTAAATAATTACCGAGAAGTTACCTGATTGAAACCTGATTGGAACCGGTCGTTGCCGGCAGCTATTGTCCCCGTGGGGACTGTTTGCAAGTTTATGCGTAGAAACTACTACGGACAAGCCCGAGAACTGGCAGGGCAACCACGAACTTGTGGTCTGTAAATAAATGTAAAATGTTGGCTTGATACCGTTACCGCCTCCGGAGAGGCTGATTTGGAGGATGGGCCTGGAGGGAAGAGATGGCCCAGGCCCGCCACTACTGCAACCGGTGGCAATCCTCTGGGGGTTTCAGGGGTTCCCCATGGACGTGGGTCCCCTGAAAAAGGACAGAACCCGCTCGGGTAACTTGTGCTGGACTGGGGTCAAGGGGTGCTGCCCATTTGCTTAGGGGCAGCATCAGGGCCAGGTTTCTTGGGTGGGAGAGAGCCGAAGCCGAAACTGTTTAGTAACGTTGAAGTACACATGCCTCCCGATGTGGGAAGAAGTTAATATACTTGTAATATGTTTACCGTTTATCTTTTTCAGTTTGTGAAAATAAAACCGGTGATGGACGGGCAGCCCACGGATGGTCTGCATTTTACTAAGGGGGAATGTGGCGCCCTGGGCAAGCCAGGACGTCACAAGCACTACACCAACACACCCCACACTCCCGGTCAGGCACACCGAAGTAAGACAAAAACCCTTGTTGCCTTCCTCCAGGGGCTGATGTCCACACCAGGGGGTGGGCCAGGCGGTTGGTCCCGCCCACCGAGGAGTTCACAGTCCTGGAGGCGGGAAAAGCAGGCAGGTAGAGTTTTGGAAGTGAAAGTGAGAGGAAGGAAAGTGGTAGAGGAGCAGAGAGAAGTGGTCCGGGTGTGTGGCCCGGACGGATCAGCAAGGTTGGCAGACGGTGGTGACCGTCTGCAGGAGAGGCCTATTGGAGCTAGCTGTAAGGACTGTGGATGGGCGGTGGCCTGGCGGTACCGGACCGGTATGCAAAGAGAAGCTAGCACCATCCGGCAGGGGCTTACGGACCCCGACAAGGCTAGGAGTCGCCATGAATTTGTCAAATCCGTTAGCGAAGGGAACCTCCTGGGTTTCCCAGCAGTCAAGTCCCGACAGAAGGCAACCGTCCAACCGAGAGAGGGAAACACAGTCACCGCCAAGGCTAAAGTTCCCAGGGCCAGAGCCTGCGGGCAAAAGGGGCTCCTTCAGCATCCTTCAAGCTGGGGAGCGGGTTACCGGTGGGAACCCATTGGAACTGTACACACTACACAGGTGCAGGGAAAGGCAGTCACCATCAACCTGCTGGGAGGAGAAACACCGCAGCCGTCTGCGGGACCCGTCCATCCAGCTGTTTGTTTTACCGGAGACTCTGTGTACATCATTGGCTGAGTGAGTACCACCGTGCCGTGCGGCACAGCGCTGCCCCCGCGACCCTGCACCTCACCAGGCCCCGTAGTGCGCCTGCAATCCATCCCTACCCCATCACCGGGGCCCCGGGACAACCAACCCCCTACCCACGGAGGGGAGAACAAACATCCAGGCTGCTCCCTGTTATCGCTCCCGGGATCCCCGTCTAGAGCAGCGGTGGTGTCACCAATCTCACCACAACCGTGAGTGGCGTCACGGACAATATCAAATCCCCACAATCAATCCCCACCCTTTTCACTCACGGGCGAGGAACACTGCTCGAGTCCCCGGGATCCAGCCCACTGCTCGAGCCACCACCGAGCAGCAGCCGCAGCAGCCGGACCCGAGCAGTGGGAGAGCGCAGCGTCCCCTCCTCCGCCCGCGACACAGGAGCGAGGAACTTCACCTTACCTGCCGCCGGCGGCTCTACGGAAGGAAGGAGGTGGGCGGGATGTTTACATCCTGCTCATCTCCGCCCCTCCGCCGCTATTGGCCGCCTGCCATGTGACGTCGCTATGATGCCGCACGACCCGCCACCTTAGGAAGGAGGCGGGTCGCCGGCCAGAGCGACATCTACTTTCACACATCCGGCTGTAGCAGTGCGGCACAATCCGGCGCTCTGCTGAAAAAACGAAACCGTTTTATTTGCCGCCGGTTTCGTTTTTTCCAGCATTGGCGCCGCATTGTGCCACATGGGCTTGCGTTCCGTCCGTTTTTTGACGCATGCGGCAGATTTAGCCGAAGCGGCGGCCGGATGGAACGTTCCCTTGCAAGTTTTTTGCTCTGGCAAAAAAAACCGCATCGCGCCGCATCCGGCCGCTGCGGCGCATTTTTCAATGCATGTCTATGGACGCCGGATTCGGCGCGATGCGGCAAAAATCGCATCCGGACGCTGCATGCGGTTTCTTCCACTGCGCATGCTCAGTAGCGTGCCGCAACCGAAAAAAAACGGACGGGCCGCATGTAAAAACTTATGCAAAGGATGCGGTGTTTTCGCCGCATCCGTTGCATAAGTTTCACAGCCGGATTGAGCGGCAGTGCTCAAACCGGATGTGTAAAAGTAGCCTTACCGCTCTGACCGCTCATTCATTGTATCCTTTGCCGGCTCCTCTTCCTCTCCTCTTCCCCTTACGGTCGGGATTCCTCAGGGTTCAGTCCTAGGCCCCCTCCTGTTCTCTCTATACACAGCCCCTATTGGACAAACTATCAGCAGATTTTGTTTCCAGTACCATCTCTATGCTGATGACACCCAACTGTACACATCTTGTCCGGACATCACCCCTGCACTATTACAAAATACTACCGATTATCTGTCCGTTGTCTCCAACATCATGTCCTCCCTCTGTCTAAAACTGAACCTATCAAAAACTGAACTTCTTCTGTTTCCTCCCTCTCCCAACCTTCCCAAACCCAATATTACCATTTCTGTGTGTGGCTCAATCATTACGCCCCAGCAGCACGCCCGCTGTCTTGGGGTTATATTTGACTCCGATCTCTCCTTCACTCACCACATTCGTTCACTTGCTTGTTCTTCTCAATTCCACCTCAAAAACATCTCTAGAATTTGACCTTTTCTTACCGTTGACTCTGCAAAAACTCTTACTGTCGCTCTCATTCATTCTCGCCTGGATTATTGTAATTCTTTACTAATTGGTCTCCTTGTTACTAAACTCTCCCCTCTCCAATGCATCCTGAATGCCGCAGCTAGGATCATTTTCCTCTTCAACCGCTTCACTGATGCCTCTGCTCTGTGCCAGTCATTGCACTGGTTGCCTATCCGCTACAGAATCCAACATAAACTTATCACTCTCACTCACAAAGCTCTCCACGGTTCCGCACCACCCTACATCTCCTCCCTCATCTCTGTCTATCACCCCACCCATGCCCTCTGCTCTGCTAATGACCTAAGACTGACATCCTCAACAATTCGAACCTCTCACTCCCGTCTTCAAGATTTCTCACGAGCTGCGCCTATGCTCTGGAACACACTACCAAGAGCAATCCGAATTATTCCCAACATGAACACCTTTAAAAGGAACCTGTCATCAGAAATTTTGCACTAAACCTAAAAGATTCCCCCTCTGCAGCTCCTGGGCTGCATTCTAGCAATATTCCTGTTGTTTATGTGCCCCCTTTCTGACCAAAATAAAGACTTTGTAAAGTGGTACCTTTTTGTATTCAGATCTTGATAATGGTACACGGGAGCGGGCTCTCTGGTGTCCATTAGTCGGCCTCCCTGTCGCTCTAGGCCATCCCCCATCGCGCAATTTCAAAGAGGTGACGTGAGGTAAGCAGGCCAGCGCTTGCGCAGAACGGTGGAGGCGGCGGTGAAAGCGCGACCACGAGATTATGGGCGGGTACTTGCTGATGAAAGTCACAGCGCCGCCCATAATCTCGCGCATGCGCAACACATCACCAGCGGTCACACTGTGCACAATGCACAGTCCCGTGAGAGTGGCACGGCGCATGCGCGAGATTATGGCCGCCCATAATCTCGCGCATGACCCGTGCCACTCTCGCGGGACTGTGCAATGTGCACAGTGTGACCGCTGGTGACGTGTTGCGCATGCGCGAGATTATGGGCGGCGCTGTGACTTTAATCAGCAAGTACCCGCCCATAATCTCGTAGTCACGCTTTCACCGCCGCCGCCTCCACCGTTCTGCGCAAGCGCTGGTCAGCTTACGTCACGTCACCTCTTTGAAATTGCGCGATGGGCAACGGCCTAAAGCGACAGGGAGGCCGACTAACGGACACCAGAGAGCCCGCCCCCGTGTACCATTATCAAGATCTGAATACAAAAAGGTACCACTTTACAAAGTCTTTATTTTGGTCAGAAAGGGGGCACATAAACAACAGGAACATTGCTAGAATGCAGCCCAGGAGCTGCAGAAGGGGAATCTTTTAGGTTTAGTGCAAAATTTCTGATGACAGGTTCCGTTTAAGCGGGCCCTAAAAATGCATTTCTTTAGACTAGCCTATCACCTTACTGCCCTGATCTAATCTAGACCCTTTCTGCCCTTCATAACAAATAATGTACTTCTAAATTCTTGTGCCCTGTACCTGTATAAATTCTGGACAATGACGGGTTCATGCAGCTGGTTTTGAAAACCCGATTAAATCGATGGCTGGACTATATATGACAAGCTTTTTTCCCCCCATTCACCTTTTGTGTCTCCCCTATTTCCTCATAGAATGTAAGCTTACGAGCAGAGCCCTCACTCCTCCTGGTATCTTAATTTTGATATTTTGTATTGTCTCAAATTGTCTGTACATGTCCCCTCTGAATTGTAAAGCGCTGCAGAATATGTTGGCGCTATAGAAATATAACTTTATTATTATTATACTCAATAAAAACTATGTTTTATTTTACTTTATTGGTTATTTGAGCACATATTTTCATCTTTTGAATCCTTGTATATGTAGTGCATAACCGCTTTTGTAGTCCAGTGACTAAGCGCAAATTTATTATTCTTAATTTGACGATATTCATGTCTGTTGTAGTTAAAAAGTAAAGCGGGCTTTACACGCTACGACATCACTAGCATTTGCTGGCAATGTCGAGCGCGAAAGCACCCGCCCCCGTCGTGCATGCGATATCGTGTGATCACTGCCGTAGTGAACATTATCGCTACGGCAGCGTCACACACACTTACCTGGTCGGCGGTGTCGCTGTGACTGCCGAACAATCCCTCTTTCAAGGGGGAGGTGCATTCGGCGTCACCGCGATGTCACCGCGACGTGACTAAGCGGCCAGCCAATCATAGCGGAGGGGCGGAGATGAGCGGGACGTAACATCCCGCCCACCTCCTTCCTTCCACATTGCGGCCGGCGGCAGGTAAGGAGACGTTCATCGCTTCTGCGGTGTCACACACAGCGATGTGTGCTGCCGCAGGAACGAGGAACAACATCGATAATAAACAATTAACGATTTTTTGTTTTAGGACGACCTCTCCATGGTGAACGATTTTCACCACTTTTGCGGTTGCTTAAGGTCGCACATAAGTGTCTCACGCTGCAATATTGTTAATGACGCCGGATGTGCATCACAAACAACGTGACCCCGACGATAATTCATTAACGATATCGTAGCGTGTAAAGCCCGCTTTATTCTCAGATATAAAGTTATCCCCTGAAGACAAAATCGACAGCATCTTCTGGGTGAAAAACTTTTTGTTGTCTTTATTCCGTCAGTGCATAGAAAAAGAAGCAACATTTCGACCAAAGTCTTTATCAACCAAGCAAATTTCTGATAGCTGGAGACCCCCAGAAATCCCAACATCAGTGTAACGCTCACAGACGATGTAGTGCCAGCGAGTGGGATTAGTGGACCCACTGGACCAGAGGGGGACCCGGGCTTACCCTTTAGTGGGAGGAAGATGGCAGGGACAGGTAAGTATGGGAGGGCAGGCTCAGGTATAGGTAACGGACACAGGGATAACGGGACCTGCCACCTAGCTAGACAGACAAGCCACTGACTAACACAAGGTGTTGTGCAGGCACCTCCTCTAAAGGGAGGGTGCCTTAAATACACAGTGCCTCTCAGCCATAGGCTAAGAGGCATTTCTGGGAAATGGCGCACTGGTGTGGCGCCCCTGACGCTCAGTCGCCACAGGGAATTGCATCTGGTTTAAGTTGTAATTCTTTCCCGGGTTAGAAGAGGTTAATCACTGGTTTCTGCCTCTCACACAAAACATCTAGCATGAGTCACCACATACAGGAAGCTAGACTACAGGTGGGCACCATAGCAAGGGTAATTCCCCAGCACTGCTGAGTCATTCCACAGCATGGGGGCTGCTGTCAGTGAGTGAGTAGAAAGAGGCAAACAATTTCACTTTAGTTGAGAACAGTCTGAGACAGCGAAGAGAGAGCAGGTCCCCTGGGCGGAGTGTTACACCCAGCTCCCCTCAGGGGGACCACCCGGGATGCATGCCTGGGAGCTATCTCGGGAAAGAGGAAAGAGTGCCAAAACATCATGGGACTTGTAGTACTATACATACTTATAGCTACTATAGAAAGTGCTTCACAGAACTTCTATAGCTATGACCGGCCAGACTGGAAGCGAGCGAGAGACAGAGGCGACCGGTGGAGATGGTGAGACACAGGAGACATGGCAGCTGGGGGGCGGAGCTTAACCGCTTCCACAGTGCCAGCGCAGTCGGGAAGCAGAACCCTCGGTTGGGGAAACCTTCATGGGCTCTAATAAATCTGCAGGGTTTGGGGATTTCATGTCCTATCGCCCACCACCCACTTTCCTGGAGCACAGTGACATATAGGATCCAGGGTCGGGTTTACAGACAGGCCCCACGGCGAGGACCCGTTTCACCTGCATACGGGACGGGACACTTATGGCTGCTTTCACACATCCGGCTTGAGCTCTGCGGCTCAATCCGCCTGTGCAAGCTATGCAACGGATGCGGTGAACACACCGCATCCTTTGCATAAGTTTTTCCTTTGCGGCCAGTCCGGTTTTTGCCGCTTGCGGCATGCTACTGAGCATGTGCAGTGGCAAAAACCGCATGCGGCGGCCGGATGCGGTTATTGCCGCATCGCGCCGCATCCGGCCACCATAGGCATGCATTAAAAAATGCGCCGCATCGGCCGAATGCGGCGCGATGCGGTTTTTTTTGCCGCACGAAAAAACGTGCCAGGCAACGTTCCATCCGGCCGCCGCATCGGCTAAATCTGCCACATGCGGCAAAAACCGGATGGAACGCAAGGCCATGTGGCACAATGCGGCACTAATTAAAGTCTATGCAGGAAAATCGCAACCGGCAGCAAAAAAAAACCGGTTGCGATTTTCCTGCAAAGTGCCGGATTGTACCGCATTGCAGAAACCGGAGGTGTGAAAGCAGCCTAACACAGACAGTGGAGTCCCCGAGTTGCTTCAGGCCATGGAGAGCCGCGAGTCAGTGCAAGGAGGAAGGTCTCACACATTTCTGAAGACACCGGTGATTTTCTCCGAACCACCTGGGACCGGCTGGAGTCCATCCATGGTGGTGGAAAGCGGCACCTCCGGGGAGCTTTAAGAACTGTGAGTAAACGGAATTTTGAACTGCAGCCCCCTGTGTCATCCTTGTCATTGCTGGAGCTGCCGCCCCGCGCTTCGGCGCCTTCAGCTGTCCCCATCGTCCTCATCCTCCCTGGGGCTCGCTGCACCTGTTTGGAGCTGGATTTTCTGTGCTGTGTTAACATCAGCCCCGGATGAGAGCAACATCTTAAAGCGGCGGCTAAATTCCCCCATTTTCATCCAACACCGCCCCCGGGAAAGGAAAAGTTGTAGGAGGGGTCGGCGGCCGAGACCCCAGTCACCGCTGCAACTAGTGACACCTTCCAGGGACCCTTCGCCCTCCTTCCACCCCCTTTACACCGGACACCCTTGCACCTGTCTTTATATGTAGCCGACGGGGTCATGTAGCCGGGTCAGGCCAGTCACATCAACCCCACGAAACCACTGACCCGGTGATGAGTAACCCCTGAGGCCCTGTGAGGCACTACACTGGCCCTTCAAGGGGAAGGCCATTGTGCATGCGCGCATCTTAGGTGCAGTACCCTGTGTTTCATGTACAGAACCCGAGAGAGAATGTAGGCAGCAGCACACGTGGATGGCCGGGGGAATGTACCGCCCTGAGAGGGGCCCGGCTGCTTCCTCCGCTTGCTCGGGCCGAGCCGCTCGAGGTCCGGGCTCGGGTTTGTCGGTGGCAAGAGCGCCTCCGGACTGGGGGCCACGTCACTCTTGTTAAAGGGGAAGTAGGCAGTGGGAGGTTGGTGGTCGTGTAACGGGTCGTGACGCCACCCACGGGTCGTGGTGACGGGGGAAGCACCACCGCTGCGGCTGAAGTAATGGCGGGCTCGTCCGGGATCGGTGTTGCGGCTGCAGCCAAAATGTTAGCCCCTCCGTGGGTAGGGGCGGTGTGTCCCGTGGCCCGGTGAGGGACTGTAGGAGTTGGTGGTTGTTGAAGTCGGGGTGCAGGGCGCCGTGCCGCGGTGTAGTGTGTCGTGCCCGGATGGCACTGGTGTACTCACGATTAATGCACACTGAGTCACTCGTAAACCAAAGTTTGGTAGTGGTCGGTCCCCGCGGCCGGCTGCTTTTGTCCCCTGTGAGGTTGATGGTGGCCCCTTTTCCCGTGCACCTCTGAATGTTTTTGTTTCGGCCCCCTGCCTGAGCAGTGGGAGCCCGCTCCCCGGCGTTGAGCTGCCGGAGGAGCGCTTGGTTGCCCGCAGGCGCTGGCCCGTCGGGTGTTTGGCCCTTGGCGGTGGCGCTCACCCGGTCTCGGTGGGCTTTTGCCTTCTTTTGGGACTTGGGTTGTGGATGAACCCCTGAGGTCCGGCCAGCAATCAGTCAATTTGCCTATACTCAGTGGCTTCTAAGCTAGGACGGGGTGTGAGTACCCTTCTTCTGTTTGGTGCTCCGGTACACGTTTGGCTCCCCGGTTCGGGACCGGCGGGCTCCAACCCAAGCCCGGTCCATACGGTTCCGCCGATTGCTGTACCGGTACTCCTGCAGATGGCCACCACCGCCTGCCTGCCTGACGTTTTCCAAGGGGCCCAGGCTCCAACCTGGGCCCCTGACAGTCTCTCTCCACTTTCACCTCCTGTCACTGTCAACTCTAAACTTTTTCTGTTTGAACTTCCTGCCCCAGGACAGTAGTCTCCTCAGTGGGCGTGTCTTTCCGCCTGGCTCCGCCCACCTGGTGTGCTCTACTTGCCCTGGGGGAGGCATCAGGTCTCCCTATCGGGTGACATGTATGTGGCCTCACAGGGGATGGGGGGTGTGTGTGTTTGTGGCTGGTGTTATTACCTGTGACCCCTGGGTTCCAGGGTGTCACATACCCCCTTGGTTTAATGCAGACCGTCCGTGGGCTGCCCGACCAACTACGGTTTATTTTTATTTTTCAAACTGCAAAACGGGAAAGAAAAATGGGAAAACACTTACAATTATAATAACATTTGTACAAACTATGGTTACTGCAGGTCTTCCCTTAACGGGAGGCATTTTACTTTAACATTGTTGTGTCCCATGAATGGGAACAACCTGTTGTATGTAATTCTTGCATTGCATATTTTTCCTCCTATCAAGAAATTCCTTTATTGTTACTAGGTAGATTAGACTGTATGAAGTTTGTCCCTATGTACCTCCCTTAGTTGGCTTCTGTATAGAATGCTCCTCCCTTCTCCTTCAGTTTAGTCTAGAGGAACCATTGCTGAAGAGACATGTCTAAAACCCTGTACAGATTATTCCTTTTCACCTGCCTTTACTTTGTACTTAATACAAGATTCTAGAAGAAAACTACAGCGTTTCTCTTTGTCTTCCTACAAGTCATCGTTGGGCTGAGTTGAACTATCTGTGGAAGCCGGTAGAGTGAGTAAACCATACAGTTATCTAAGGGACTGATAATTAGAGCGGTTGGATTCATTGCTACCAGGAAGAGACAGAATAGTGAAAAGGATTAGCTGTGACCGGGATTAATATACATATATCAGTAAAGAACCTGTTTCCAGGAGTGCTATACTGCATACAATCCAGAGAAAGGATTACCCCAAGGGGCTGATAACAAGCCACAGCATAAAACTTTATAGCAGCTTCAGAAAAAGTGCCCTGTAAAGTATTAACCTGTTATCAGAACTGTGCAGCTATAAACCAAGAATCCCCCATAAGCTAATTGTAAATTGCAGCCAGAGACTCTGCAAATACTTCCTGCAAAACAGACTGCTGGCTGCAGAGATTGCAACATTGTATCGATCTCCATGACAACCAGTGCAGAGCAGTATTCACCCTTCCTGATGGAGTCAAAGAGAACAATTTCCCTACCTGCTTTAAAGCAACAAGAGGAAGACATGGACTCACACTCAAATTACAGTGAAAGATATAAGCGGTTGACAAAACCAACATGGAAGGTTAAAGAGAACCTAGAAACAGCCAGAAGTGAACTGCACACCCAGGCAGCATTATTGTGGCAAAGTGTGCAAAAACAAGTGACTGTTTTATCTGCACCCGGTGCTCATGAGCTACCACCAGAGGGAGCCCTGGAACAACTGTACTCAGCATACCGGTCTTACAAAGAGATTTGTAAAAAATATTCCTCTACCCTGCTGAGAGCAAATACGTCTGAGTCTCATAAAGAACTACAGGACTTCCAACAGCTTAATGCTGAACGAGACCGCACCGTGCACGACATTGTGAGCAAGACTGAAGCAAAAATTGCGCAAATGTCAGGAGCGGCATCTTACAAATCCAGGTCCATTAAGAGCTCAAGGCACTCACTCAAATCAGGCTCATCAAGGTACTCAACCCTCAGCGAACAGCTCATAAAGGCGCGCGCTGAAGCAGAAACAACAAAAGTACACGCCATCTTCGCCCAGAGAGAAGCAGAGATGAAAGCAGAATCTGCACGCAAGGAAGCAGAAATTGAAGCCCTTCAGAAAAAAAAAATGTGAACATGTGGCGGCCATGGCAAGGCTAAAGGTCTTTGAGCAAGCTCTGGGTGGGAGCCAAGAAGGCAGCGCCAGTTTGTGTGATCTCGATACAGAAGACTCACTTAAGCGTACAAGAGATTACGTGCTGAGCCAAGCCGACGAACTTCCAACTACCATCAACATTCCCGTTAGCACTAACACTTCTCCAGAGCTTCAAGACACTGATCCACCTACAGCTTCCAGCCTTCCATGTCAGTCCAATGCACCTCAGACTTTCAAGACTGAACCTGCTTCATATTCCAATGCACAGCCACACCCTGCGCATCAGCAACCTCCGTAATATGCAACCTACATGCAACCTAACATGCCGGCAAGGCGCTACACTCCCAACAACTATGTAGTTCCAGCCCCGTATACAACAGAGATTGTACACACCAAACCGATCACTGGTCTAAATGCCTACACCACTCCATACTTTCCCATGTTCCCGAACCACGAAGCTACGAATCACGCAACCAGCACCACGCAGTCAACAAATGTGCCCCCAACGTCGGAAAGATCAGACATGTCCAACTTTGCGAGGTACATGCTCCGCCGAGAACTCACCAACACCGGTCTCACAAAGTTTGACGACCAGCCCGAAAACTACAGAGGGTGGAAGTGTGCCTTCAAAACCGCAACGCGTGACCTCGGCATTACGGCTTCTGAAGAGCTGGACTTGCTAATCAGGTGGCTAGGGCCACGGTCTACTGAAAGAATCAAGAGACTCAGATCCGTCTACATCAGCGACCCAACAACTGGTCTCGCCACCCCATGGTACAGACTAGAGAAAGGCTTCGGCAGTCCTGAAGCAATTGAAGATGCATTGCTGAAACAACTATACGACCTTCCCAAAATATCTGGCAAGGATGCTTCAAAGTACCAGGAACTCAGCGACCTGCTGTCCGAGCTCCAGCTGGCCAAAACAGACACACACCTACGTGGCCTCAGCTACCTGGACACCGGTCATGGGGTGAAACCCATAGTCGCCAAGTTACCTTACAACGTGCAGGAAAGGTGGACCACGGTAGGAACAAACTATAAAAAGGAGCACCAAGTGTCCTTCCCTCCATTCTCCTACTTCTGCGAGTTCATCAATGGCATCGTGGAACGTAAGGCAGACCCCAGCTTCACCTGTGGAGAACCCACCGACTCCACTTCACCAGCTCCTAGGTATGAGAGCCCTCATCAAAATGACATAAAACGTAGGGGCCCAGTATCAGTCAAGAAGACCGACGTTCTACCACCTACACCGTCAGCACCAGACAATGGCACTGAAGGCGGGAAGGCGGAAAATCCGAACCGCCAATGTCCTATTCACAAACTGCCACACCCCCTGAAGAAGTGCATTGGCTTCAGGAAGAAACCCCTTCAAGAACGAAAGGAACTCTTGAAAAGGTTTGGGGTATGTTTCAGGTGTTGTGCCTCTACAGAACACCTCGCCAAGGACTGTAATGTTACAATTAAGTGCATGGAGTGTGACAGCACAGATCACGTACAAGCGCTGCACCCATCTCAGCCTGATCCTGCACCTACAACTTCTACCACAAGTCATGGCGGGGAGAGTACAGGCCAAGCTGCAAACCACCTCACAGTATCCTCCTCGTGCACCGCAGTCTGCGGAGAAGATCTCTGGGACAAGTCTTGCGCAAAAATATGCCTAGTAAGGGTATATCCCAAAGGTCACCCAGAAAGGGCCATGAAGGTGTAAAGCATCCTGGACGACCAGAGTAACAGGTCACTTGCCAGGTCTGAACTCTTCGACTTGTTCGGCTTAAAAGGAAATGCCTACCCTTATACACTAGGTACTTGCAGCGGCATCTCAGAAGCTTGCGGAAGAAGAGCCAGTGGTCTCGTGGTAACATCTCTTGAAAATACCGTAGAGATACCTCTACCGACACTCGTCGAGTGCAACCAGATACCGGCTAACCGGGAAGAGATCCCAACACCAGAGGCAGCTCTTCACCACCCTCACCTGAGAACTATCGCCAGCAAGATCCCACCTCTTGATCATAGTGCAAAAATCCTGATTCTGATTGGAAGGGACATCCTCCGGCTACACAAAGTACGCCAACACATCAATGGGCCACACGATGCGCCATTCGCTCAGCGCTACGACTTAGGCTGGGTGATCATAGGAAACGTCTGTGTAGGCAAAATGAAGAGTCCCAACGCGATCTCCTCCTACAAGACGCACATCCTCCCAAACGGTTGTGGCACTCACTTTCAACCATGTCCGCATCACTACGGGGTGAAAGAGAGGCTGAGTGACACCAGGTGGCGACAGCAGCCTCCCGACTGCGCGGACGCATATCATCTCTGGGATGATGACTTCGGGTCAACAACGTTCGAGTCTACAAACGAAGACAACAAATTGGCTCCGATGAGAGAAGACAAAGAATTCATAAAGATTATGGATAAAGAGTTCTCTCAAAACGACTCTAACAGTTGGGTAGCCCCATTACCCTTTCGGTCTCCAAGTCCAAGGTTGCCAAACAACTCCCAGCAAGCAACCGCAAGGTCCTCCTCTCTAAAACGCACTTTGGAAAGACAACCAGAGATGGAGAAATGCTTTGTCGAGATTACGCAAAATATCCTCGGCAGAGATCATGCGGAACAGTGGCACCACATTCCCACCGAACAAAACCCAGCCGACAGAGGAACGAGACTCACTGCTGCATCCAAACTCGGCGACAACATGTGGCTGACACCTCCAAGTATCTTATACAAGGAGACCTGCGATAACTACGCCGACAACATGTACGTGCTGGTGGAACCAGAATCCGACAAGGAAATTAGACCGGTCGTCTCCGCTCGCTACACTTCAGTGACATCAAAACAGAAGTTGAGACCTCATCGCTTCGAGCGCTTCTCAAGTTGGTCATCTGAGGTACGAGTCGTAACTTGTCTTATTCACATTGCTCACTGTTTCACCGACTACAAGTTTTCAACGTGCCACGGCTGGCACATGTGTGTGATTCGTCCAGTCACCGAACTCGTGCTACCTTTACCAAAGGAGGACGTTACATGAACTAACTTTGTTGTTGGACACTGCCACGGCGGGGAGCGTACCTTCTCTTACCCCTGCTGTACTGAGACACAACTGTCCGTGTCCAATTGAATCTTGAACTTTTCCTTTGGATTAAAACCTTACCGTTGGATTATTGGGTTGGAGGAAGAGTTGGCATGTTTGCGGCTTCCCCAATCTGAAGATGGGTTGTTGAACTTGGATTCATTTTTTACATTTTTCTACTTTTACATTTTTTACGCAAGTACAATGCGTCATCAACAAAGCATGGACTTGAATTCAGTGCATTACGGTTGCATTTTTTGTGTTTGTCTCTTTTCTCGTTACAGGTTTCGTGACATCGAGGGACAGGATCGACTCCTTACGTCGTAGAAGGACTTATGAAATCATATGATTTCAGACGGGGAGTGTTGCGTCCCATGAATGGGAACAACCTGTTGTATGTAATTCTTGCATTGCATATTTTTCCTCCTATTAAGAAATTCCTTTATTGTTACTAGGTAGATTAGACTGTATGAAGTTTGTCCCTATGTACCTCCCTTAGTTGGCTTCTGTATAGAATGCTCCTCCCTTCTCCTTCAGTTTAGTCTAGAGGAACCATTGCTGAAGAGACATGTCTAAAACCCTGTACAGATTATTCCTTTTCACCTGCCTTTACTTTGTACTTAATACAAGATTCTAGAAGAAAACTACAGCGTTTCTCTTTGTCTTCCTACAAGTCATCGTTGGGCTGAGTTGAACTATCTGTGGAAGCCGGTAGAGTGAGTAAACCATACAGTTATCTAAGGGACTGATAATTAGAGCGGTTGGATTCATTGCTACCAGGAAGAGACAGAATAAACATTTCAAACTTTATTAAACGGGAACGGGTCCATGTCCTTCCGCCTTTCCCACCCAATCAACCTAGCCTTGATGCTGCCCCTAAGAAATGGTCAGCACCCCTTTTCCCCAGTCCGGAAACAGGAACATGGTAGGTCTCCCAGGCGGGAACGGGTACAGTGCAGCGCACCCGGCAGTTGTTAAAGGGCTCCCCGGAGGATGGTCATCGGTCCCGGTGGTGACCGGACCCCAGCCTGCTGCGGGTCCTACCTCCAATCTGCCTCTCCAGGGGCCAACGGAACAGGAAGGCATGATAAAGGGGCAGGATAGGGCAATATTTACAAGCCCAAAAGTTTTTGGGTGGCCGGCAAGTCCACGGCCTTGTCCATGAGCAGTCACTCACGCAACAGGGGTTTTAACATCACACAAGTCCCAACGGGGACGGGTCCTTTTTAGCTGCAACGGGAAATCCGCTGCTTACTTCTCTTCGTGGGCCGGTGGTGTGGAAGCTGGGACGTGCAACGGAGCACCCACACGGGGTTCACGGGCCTCACCACAGCCGGGCCTGGCACCTTGTCTGGCCGGTGGGTCGGGGGAGGCTGGATCCTGCCGGGGTGCATTCTGCAAGACAGGCTCCTCATTCGCTCGCACCACGGCTGCCATCTCTTGTATTCCCTGCATCCAACCCATAGCCTGTTGCATTGACTCGACCCACACCTGAATGTAGAACTGTGCCAACCGGTTCGCCAGCCACACCACCGTCCCGGGCGGCCACAGGTCCTGGGCAGTCCCCGCCTCTACGTCTTGGGCAGGCGCCGTTCCGGGGTCCCCCGCGGGAACTGTAACTGCCTCTTGTCTGCGGGCGGTCTTCTCTGCGGGCAGATCTCCTTGTGCCGGGACCACGGCCCCCGTTGCTGGTGTAGACGCCAGCGGGCCAGGTGGAGGGAGGCCAGCAGCCGGCGCACGCAGCAGGGGAGAGTCGATAGGAGCCGGGGGCAGACCGGGTCTCTCAGCCGCAGCGGACGGTCCCTCAGGGACATAGGGGCGTGGGTCACCTACCCGCTCCTCCAAGATAGCCTCCACCTCATACAACCACGCGGCTGTAACCAGATCCTCCACCTCGGCCGTCCATCAGGCCATCAGGCGGCGTAATTACACTTGGCTGCGGCGACATGTCAGCATCGTCTGGGCCTCCAGCCACGCCGATGTTCCAGGCGCGGGCCCCAAACCCTCGGGCTGCGCGGATGGGGCGGACATGTTGCCTCTTCACCGCTGGGGTCCAGGAACAGAGCGGATGCAGGGTCGTGGAGTCCCTGCCTTTTTATCTGCTCGGTTACATCAGGCAGCCTTCTCGCCTGCCTCCCCCTTGATATTCTCTTAACACTCCTCCTTCGGGGGCGGGGCCTCGCTGTTTGCACCTTCACTGCTCGGGGAAGACGACTTGAGCGGGAAATTTTCACGCCAAGATGGCGGGGCTTCAACTTTTTCGGCAGGACGCCGCTGACGGAAACTTCTAAGGCGCACTTTCCACAGGTAAGTGGACTGTCCGAATCCTGTTCATGACGCCAGAAAGAGTATACGTGTACCGCCCTGAGAGGGGCCCGGTCGCTTCCTCCGCTTGCTTGGGCCGAGCCGCTCGAGGTCCGGGCTCGGGTTTGTCGGTGGCACGAGCGCCTCCGGACTGGGGGCCACGTCACTCTTGTTAAAGGGGAAGTAGGTGGTGGGAGGATGGTGGTCGGGTAACGGCACGTGACGCCACCCACGGGTCGTAGTGACGGGGGAAGCACCACCACTGCGGCTGAAGTAATGGCGGGCTCGTCCGGGATCGGTGTTGCGGCCGCAGCAAAATGTTAGCCCCTCCGTGGGTAGGGGCGGTGTGTCCCGGGGCCCGGTGGGGGACTGTAGGAGTTGGTGGTTGTTGTAGTCGGGGTGCAGGGCGCCGTGCCACGGTGTAATGTGTCGTGCCCGGATGGCACTGGTGTACTCACGATTAATGCACACTGAGTCACTGGTAAACCAAATTTCCGAAGTGGTCGGTCCCCGCAGCTGGCTGCTATTGTCCCCTGTGGGGTTGATGGTGGCCCCTTTTCCCGTGCACCTCTGAATGTTTTTGTTTCGGCCCCCCCTGCCTGAGCAGTGGGAGCCCGCTCCCCGGCTTTGAGCTGCCGGAGGAGCCCTCGGTTGCCCGCAGGCGCTGGCCTGTCGGGTGTTTGGCCCTTGGCGGTGGCGCTCACCCGGTCTCGGTGGGCTTTTGCCTTCTTTCAGGACTTGGGTTGTGAATGAACCCCTGAGGTCCGGCCAGCAATCAGTCAATTTGCCTATACTCAGTGGCTTCTAAGCTAGGACGGGGTGTGAGTACCCTTCTTCTGTTTGGTGCTCCGGTACACGTTTGGCTCCCCGGTTCGGGACCGGCGGGCTCCAACCCAAGCCCAGTCTGTACGGTTCCGCCAGTTGCTGTACCGGTACTCCTGCAGACGGCCACCACCGCCTGCCTGCCTGACGTTTTCCAAGGGACTTAGGCTCCAACCTGGGTCCCTGACAGTCTCTCTCCACTTTCACCTCCTGTCACTGTCAACTCTAAACTTTTTCTGTTTGAACTTCCTGCCCCAGGACAGTAGTCTCCTCGGTGGGCGTGTCTTTCTGCCTGACTCCGCCCACCTGGTGTGCTCTATTTGCCCTGGGGGAGGCATCAGGTCTCCCTATCGGGTGACATGTATGTGACCTCACAGGGGATGGGGGGGTGCGTGTTTGTGGCTGGTGTTATTACCTGTGACCCCTGGGTTCCAGGGCGTCACAGGAATGTCGGGGAGGACGCGACCTGGCCGGGGCAGTAAGTAAAGGCTCTGTCACACACACAGATAAATCTTTGGCAGATCTGTGGTTGCAGTGAAATCATGGACATATTGTTCCATTTGTACACAGCCACAAACCTGGCACTGATTGTCCACAATTTCACTGCAGCCACAGATTTATCTCTGTGTGTGACAGGGCCTTAAGTCGGTATCTCTGCAAAGACGCCGGTACTACAATCAGGACTTTGAAACCCTGAGAACAAAGCCCTGGACCATCCTTCTGAATGTAGCAGAGGTGTGCCCAGTAGTTGGACCTCCAGCAAGTCTCCATTACAAAACAAAAGCTGTGTGTGCTGTGCTATTTATTTCCCTAGTGCTCGTAAAAAAAATTCTTAACAATTTGGAGTTCAAAAGCTATCAAAGGAGTGTATTTTGCTCAAATCCTTATCTTGATTTTTTAGAATAACCCTTTAATAGGAGATATCAAAACAGCTAAAAACATTACAACTCAATATGATGGAGAAGACTGGCTGGATCCATACCTACCTCTCCTCCTTGTCTCTGTAGCACTAAATCTATCAAGCATTTATGGTACATGATGGTGTCTAAATAAAGAAGCACGCTGAATAAAACTAATATACTGTGTTATGCTAAGGTACGGACCAGGGAAAAAAGTGTAAATCATGGTCTGCATTAGGCATCACAAAGCAAGAATTCTGCCAACAGGGCTCTTGTAGTAGGCCACTCTGGGTGGGTGTTCTGCGGCTTCCCACTGGTCTCTCACTAGCTATTCAGTGGTCTCACAATATAACAGTACCAATACTCCTACTCTACTGCCCTCTTGCAAATTCACCAAGTTTAACAGTTTTTTTCTTTTGTGAGGGGTGGGATGTTCAAGAGTTATGTCTGGTATCACAGATGATCCTATTTTAAGGAAATAGGGATGAGCTACAATACCAGAAACCACTCACATTATCCCAGTCATTAAGATATGGTCAAAATCAATCAGTGCGGAACCCAACATTCACTTTCTCTCTACCATCATTCTCTGTGGCACTCTGATAACTCAGCACAGCGGAGCGCGATGACATCACTACTGCGCACCGCTGTGCTGAGATGTCCAGAGCAGCAAAACAGTGGACGCATTGAGGAGACCGGAGCAGTGGAGGAAAGAGGAGAAGCGAATATGTATGGAATCACAGTGGGCAGAGGAGTATGGGGCTGCATTGAACGATATGGGGGCCACATAATACCATATGTGGGCTACATAGTACTATATGAGGCTGCATAATGCTATGTAGGAGCTGCATAGTGCTATATAGGGGCTGCATAATACTATATGGGGACTGCATAATACTATATGGAGGAATAAGGGGCTCCATAACACTATATGGAGGAATATGAGGCTGCATTATATTATGTAGAGCAATATAAAGTGTATTATATTATATGGAGGAATATTGGGTGCATTATACTATATGGGGAATTATGGGGGCTTCATAACACTATATGGAGGAATATGGGGGCTGCATACTACTATGTGGAGTAATATGAGGCTGCATTATATTATGTGGAGCAATATGGGGTGCATTATACTATTATATGGAGGAATATTGAGTGCATTATACTATATGGAGGAATATGTGGGCTGCATAACACTATATGGAGGAATATGTGGGCTGCATACTACTAGCCCCCCAGACCTGTATGTCCACTTTATCCCAGGGCTGTATACCCCCCAGAATTGTATGTCCCTTCCACCCCAGTGCTGTATACCCCCCAGAGCTGTATATCCCATCCACCACAGTGTTGAATTTCCGCCCACTCCGGTGCTGTATATCCCCTACCCTAGTGCTGTATACCCCCAGAGCTTTATGGTCCTCCCACCCAAGAGCCTAATGCCCCCCTTTAGAGCCATATGCCTCCTTTTGGAGCTGTATCCCCCTATGCTCAGCAATATGTATGCCCCCCAGTAATGAGTATGTCCTCAGCCTCTCCTGTGATGTATATACAGCACTGTCAGTGTGCTCTGTGTGCGGCCATGTCTATTAGTGATGGGCATCAATCAACGCAGCACAGACACATGCCTGGGAGCAGCTGGATGGGAGATAAGCAGGGGAGGTGAGTGAGGCTTTTGCTGGCTTCCCCATCTTAAAAATACCTCTGATGTGTCTATGTGTGCATGTAGGATGTGTGTATCTATGTATATCCTAGAGGTGGGGAAACAAAAGGCGCAATAGGGTCTTACCTGGTATAACGTGGGATAATAAGAAGTAGGTATACTCACTTGATGGGGTTGTGCCAGTCACAACTCCTTAAAATGCATGTGAGTGTCCGTGTGGTTCAAGCAGCAGCCCCGTGAAATCGTGGTAAATATATAATCAAAGGGAAAACGGGTATATGCCGCGCTTAAAAACCACTGATGCAGAACTGATGTAAAAATTTCTTTAGGAATGCTGTAATAAAAAAGAAATTTTTACATCAGTTCTGCATCAGTGTTTTTTAAGCGCGGCATATACCTGTATCTATGTATGTCAGTGTATATGACTGTGTATAGATTTATGTATATTAATATCCGTTTTTCTGAATTTCTCTTTAAATATATATTTGTATGTATGCCTGCATGTGTATGTATCTGTGCATGTCTATGTGTGGATGGGGCCCACTAAGACTCTTTCGCCCGGGGCCCACAAAAACCTGGGGTCGGCCCTGATTTTCAGGATAGGACATCACTAAAGGATCAACATGGATAATAGGGGGGAAGAAAGGGATCAGTGAATGGTCATCTACTGTAGACACAACAAGGTGTCCACATGGGCCCTTGTGCTTGGTATGGATATGGCTCAGTTATATGACCATGATCCAAACTATTTGAGAATTTTGCCAAATGTATTTTTTTTTGGTCTTTTAAATTTGAAGAAAACATTTCCTGGAAAACGTTCATTATTTACATTAAAACCACCATACACAAGTCAGCTCATGCCCTGAGTAATACCGTAACCTGTCATGTCTTACAATTAACCTGCATGGTCCTCTGGTTTAATAAGGTCCATGTACAAGAATGTTTGCCTTTGGGGCCTCTACAGTTCGGAGACAAAAGAGCACAAAAATGTAGCCTGCAGGCTTGTGTCGTTGCAACATGTCATTCCGACAGGAAGAGAATTGTGTAAGCCATTTCTTAATGTTTACATTGGACCTGAAGGATGACACATTCACAGTATGCTAGGAATTAAAAAAAAAAAAGCAAAAAAGAAAAGTTAATACAAAAATAGGACATTAGTGAGAAGGCAGCATGGTTCTTCCGTGGTTCTTCATATGTTTTCTAGTCAAGTTCTGCATTGTTGAGGTGATACCTGTTAATGGAGGTGTCCAAGAAGCTGCAGGTATCACTAAGGAGGACTTGATAAAGGCTCAGGTAAGTGTTTTTGTTGAATTATTCATATTTATTAATAGTTATCATAGCCTATTACATAGGATTGTTATGGTTTTCTCCTGAATACAACCCATAACTTTGGTCCTCACCTAAGAAAGTTCTCTACAGTGCTGCACTGCCTTATACCCTCATGGTATAACTGTCTCCATTAGTTCCTTTTTGCTCTCCATCGTTCACCCCCTAGGCTAAGAATACACGTAACATAACTGTGAGCATCACATTTGCCTGAAGAGTTGGAAGTATTTTGAGAGGGACACGTGCTCCTCTTGTAAATAGAGGAATGGTCAGAACTTGCGAGTAAATGTTGAGAAACCTCAAGGTGAATTGATTCGGTGGAGGTAGTAATAGGAATGACACTGTATGTGCTAGTGAACGAGAGTATGTCAAACAATAGGAATAATTTATAAACTTACCTTCCAGAGGCATACAGAAGTGCCGTTACTTCAATTATCACTGGCTTTGGTGGAGTCCAGGAAGGGATGAGACCGAGAAAAGGTTCAACCTAAAAGTGAAGGGAGACAATGCTGCAGCTATAGGTAGCTGGAAATGGCATGTAATAAATTAATGATATTATGACCAAGTGTGTATAGGACTTGCCAGAAAGAGGTGTGAACAGTGACTTTGTAGATGTTTCCTCCAGTTGAAGTTTTGTGATAAGGACTGCTTGTGTGACATGTGGCTGTCAACTAGAGCAGGGGTCGAGAACCTTTTTGGCTGAGAGAGCCATGAATGCCACATATTTTAAAATGTAATTCTGTGAGAGCCAAACTCACCAGGGGGAACAGCGATGGTGGAGCGGCTCATAAGGTCCCAGGAGGCAGTGTAAGCGATGCTGCGGGCACATAGGAGGGTGTGTCACGGCCCAAGAGGGTCAGTATGCAGAGAGTCGGCGATACTGATGTGGGGTGTCACGGAGGTGGGCGCCATTGATCTGAAGGCAGGCTGACACGACACCCCACGAGTTCGCAGTATCGCCGACCCTGCGCCACCACTGCTTCCCCAGTAAGCCATATGTGGTTCTTAAGACGCACCTCCATTTTTCCCCCAGTTTTGCGGGAAAAAAAGTGTTTCTCACAAACTGGAAAATACGGTATTTTTTTTTAAAGATTTGTCTGCGAGATGCAGCCATTAAAAGAGACACATCTGGCTTGCGTGCCATAGGTTCCCGACCCCTGGACTAGAGTCACTGTGTAACAAGGTAGAGGTATTTCAAATATGACTGCAAGGTAGAGTGCAGAAAGAATAATGTAATTGGTATTGGCCTATGTATTATTAAAGTAGGCAGGATGCTGGTAGCACAGCTGGATGCTGTTCTGGTCAGGAGCCCTGTGATAGGTGATATTTACTAGAAATTGGGCATAATTTCATACAAACCCCTGAAAATGACAAAATTGTTGGCCTCATTCCAAAATTGAGAGTAAACAACTTTGTTTCAAGTATCAGTGGCAAGTAACACGTGTGGGCAATATGAAAATCACAGTTGAACCGGATAAAAAGGGGAGAAGTTGACTGAATCTTTGCATTGTGTCTGTGTGTGTCACACCAAATATGGAGAATAAAAAGAGAAGAGAACTGTACAAGCACTTGAGAACAAAAAATGTTTAAAAAATATCAACAATCTCAAGGTGACAGAGATATTGATGTTCCTTTGTCTATGATGTGCAAGATAATCAAGAAACTTACAACCCATGGCACTGTAGCTAATCTTCCTGGACATGGACGGCAGAGAAAAATTGATCAAAGGTTGCTATGCAGGATATACTGGACGGTGGATAAGCAATCCAATCAAATTCCAAAGAAATTCAAGCTGTCATGCAGTCTCAGAGTGCATCAGTGTCAGTGCAAACTATCTGTTCACATTTTAATTAAATTAAACGCTATGAAGGAGACCCAGGAGGACCCCACTGCTGACACAGAGACATAAAAAAGCTAGACTGCAGGTTGCCAAAATGTACGTGAGTAACCAAAATCCTTCTGGTAAAGAGTCTAGTGGGCTGATGAGCCCAAGATACAGCTTTTTGGTAAAGCACATCATTCAACTGTTTATCGAAAACGGAATGAAGCCTACAAAGAACACAGCACCTACAGTCACATATGGTGGAGGTGCAAATTTGATTTGGGGTTGTTTTGCTGCCTCTGGCACTGGGGACCTTGGTTGTGTACAAGGCATCATGAAATCTGAAGGTTACCAAACAATTTTGGGTGGCAATGTAGTGTCCAGTGTCAGAAAGCTGGGTGGGCATCTGTCAGGGCCAGGTGGACGGGCAGACCCAGGAGGTGGATCCACTGGGCCGAACTCCTAGATGGTGGTAAGGGGTCCGGTAGCTGGAGCACTATAGGCAGCAGAACAGTCCGTGCACAGGAGTATAACGGAGAAGTCCCTGGGACTACGGAGTCACTGGTGGTAGTCCGGGTGACGCAGCTCAGGTTCGGAAGCCGAGAAGATGTCAGGCGGGGTCCGGAACCTTTGGAGCGAGATGACAGGTCACCGCAGGGATCCGAGATGGTACGGACTGTCAGGATGGCAGATGGACTGCGTTCGGGGTTCGGGATTCGGTCTGGACCAGATGGCAAGGCAGGCACGGCTCTACAAGAGAGATAGGTGAGTATATCATATAGACACCAGGAGACCTGACTCCTAGCTTGGGAAACACGAAAATCAGGCCCCGCCCCCTTGGACATAAACCCCCTTTATACCCTGTACCTGTTTAGCATCATTTCCTGTTAATGGACGCTGGCCCTTTAAGAAAGGGTCAATGACCGCGCGCGCGCCCTAATGCGCATGCGCGCTGCCCGAGTGCCAGAAGCCAGAGCAGGAAGCTGCGAGGAGGAAGCAGCAGGGCCAGGATGGGGCTGAGAAGCCGACGGACGCCGGGTGCGGGGACCAGGACGCTGGGGACGCGCTGGCAAGGGGTGCTGGAGAGCGGGGAGCGTGACAAGTGAGCCGGGGGGCAGCACAGGGGACCCGGGGAGCGTGACAGTACCCCCCCCCACGCCCCCCTCCCCGCAACCGGGACAGGAAGGCACGGATCAGCGGAGTACCCACATTCTCCCGGGGCTCCCAGGATCTATCCTCAGGACCATACCCTGCCCAGTCCACCAGGAAGAACTATCGACCCCGTACGGTCTTCATGGCCACGATATCCCTTACCGCATAAATGTCGTCATCGGCAATAGGTGGAGGAGCCGAACTGGCAGCAGCGGAGAAGGGACCCAGGACAACCGGCTTGAGCAGGGAGACGTGGAATGAGTTGGGTATCCTCATCGTGGCCGGGAGCTGTAGCTTGTAGGAGACCTCATTGATCTTGTTGAGGACTTTAAACGGCCCGATGTAGCGAGGACCCAGCTTGTAGGATGGTATCTTCAATCGGACGTACTTGGATGCAAGCCAGACTAGATCACCAGGAGAGAAACACGGAGGGTCCAGACGTCTCTTGTCTGCGTGTCTTTTCATCCGCAGGGAAGCACGCCCAAGGGACGCCGTGACAGAGTCCCAAATGGTTGCAAAGTCACGGGCTACAGTATCAGCAGCAGGGACATCCGAAGAAGGGGATACAGGCAATGGGACGGAGGGCTGAAGTCCGTAAACGACATGGAAGGGAGAGCTGGAGGACGACTCACTGATGTGGTGGTTATGGGAGAATTCAGCCCAAGGAAGAAGCGTGGACCAGTCGTCGTGATGGGCGTTGACATAGTGACGTAAGAAAGAGGTCAATATTTGGTTGACCCTCTCCACTTGGCCATTAGACTGAGGATGGTATGCAGATGAAAAGTCCAGAGTTACTCCCAGATGGTTGCAGAGAGCCCTCCAGAAGCGGGAGGTGAACTGAGTTCCTCTATCGGATACGATGTGAGATGGAAAGCCATGCAAGCGGAAGATGTGATGTATGTAGGCGTCCGCGAGTTCCTGAGCAGAGGGCAATCCAGCCATAGGGACGAAATGGGCCATTTTAGAGAATCGATCCACCACGACCCATATGACTGTGTGTCCGGAGGACAATGGCAAGTCTGTAATAAAGTCCATCGCTATGTGTTGCCACGGAACTGAAGGTATCGGCAGAGGCAGAAGACGGCCATATGGCAGGTGTTTGGGCGTCTTGTTCCTGGCACAAGAGGAGCAGGCAGAGACAAAAGCAGCGACGTCCGTGCGAAGGGATGGCCACCAGTAATGGCGTACAATCGCACCCCATGTTCTCTTCTGACCAGCATGACCGGCTGTTTTCGAGGCATGACCCCAGTGTAACACTTTTTGCCTGTCTGTCTCAGAGACATAGGTCTTCCCGGGCGGTATCTGGGCCAGGGTGACAGGGGCCACCGGAATGATTTTGCTAGGACAGATGATGGGTTGGGTAGTCTCCTCCTCCTGCTCTATGGGCATGAAAGACCTGGACAAGGCATCAGCGCGTACATTCTTGTCCACGGGTCGGAAATGGAGCTGGAAATCAAACCTGGCAAAGAATAAGGACCACCTGGCTTGCCGTGGGTTCAGTCGCTGAGCAGACCGCAGGTATTCCAGGTTCTTGTGGTCCGTGTAAATAATAACGGGGTACACTGCTCCTTCCAGAAGGTAGCGCCATTCCTCCAGAGCCAGTTTGACTGCCAAGAGCTCTCGGTCACCGATGGTGTAGTTGCGTTCAGGCGCTGAGAAGCTCTTGGAGAAGAATCCGCAAGTCACCATCTTCCCGGAGGAGGATTTCTGCATGAGCACTGCTCCGGCTCCTGAGGAGGAGGCATCCACCTCCAAGGTGAACTGGCGGTTTAACTCCGGACGGTGAAGTACAGGAGAGGAGGCAAATGCCCGCTTCAGCGAGCCAAACGCGGCGTTGGCCGCAGGTGACCAGTCCTTTGGATTAGCCTCTTTCTTGGTCAAAGCGGAGAGAGGAGCAGTCAGAGCCGAGAAGTGAGGGATGAACTGGCGGTAGTAGTTGGCGAATCCCAGGAAACGTTGGATTGCCTTCAGTCCAGAAGGAGGAGGCCAGTTGAGAATGGAGGAGACCTTCTTTGGATCCATCTGCAGTCCGGTATCAGAGATGATGTACCCCAGGAAGGGGAGAGAAGACTGCTCAAAGACACACTTCTCATACTTCGCGTACAGACGATTCTCTCTCAGTCTTTGTAGAACCAGCTGCACGTTCTCTCTGTGGGTCTGGAGGTCCGGAGAGAAGACAAGGATGTCATCCAAATATACTACCACACAGACGTAAAGAAGGTCCCGGAAGACGTCGTTCACCAGTTCTTGAAAGACGGCTGGGGCGTTACACAGGCCGAAGGGCATCACGCAGTATTCATAGTGCCCATCGCGAGTGTTGAACGCGGTCTTCCATTCGTCCCCAGAGCGGATGCGGACCAGATTGTAAGCACCCCGAAGATCCAGCTTGGTGAACACACGAGCTCCTCTAAGCCGGTCAAACAATTCAGGGATGAGCGGCAGAGGGTACTTGTTTTTTACGGTGATTTGATTCAAACCCCGGTAGTCTATGCATGGGCGTAAGTCGCCCTCTTTCTTCTTGACAAAGAAGAAACCTGCTCCAGCAGGAGAGGAGGATCTCCGGATGAATCCCCTTGCCAGGCTCTCTGTGATGTAAGTAGACATGGCCCTTGTTTCGGCTGGAGACAATGGATATATCCGTCCTCGAGGTGGTGTAGTTCGAGGGAGCAGGTCGATGGCACAATCGTAGGGACGATGTGGCGGAAGTACCTCGGATTCCTTTTTATCAAAGACGTCTGCAAAGGACCAATAGGCCGAGGGCAGCCCCGGTAGGTTCTCTGGAACCGGAGGTCGTCGGATGGGTTGTATGGTCTTCAGGCACTTCTCATGGCACGAAGAGCCCCATCGGGTGATTTCGCCAGTGCCCCAGCTGACTGATGGTTCGTGTGTCCGCAACCAGGGAAGTCCCAGCAGGATTTGATGGGACATGTGTGGGAGGACATAGAGAGCGATGTTCTCGGTGTGCAGGGCACCGATACGCAGTTCCACCGGCTTGGTGATCCAGGAGATGGTGTCAGAGAGGGGTCTCCCATCCACAGAGGCAATCACGAGGGGCTTGTCAAGTGGAGTAACAGGCACCTGGTACTTGTCCACCGTGGCCTGCTGGATGAAATTGCCTGCTGCCCCGGAATCGAGGTATGCCTCAGCCGTGAACCGCGTCTCTCCCGTTGTCACTTGCACAGTCCATGTAACCGGGTCTGAGAGAGTCCCAGCACCTAGGGTGGCCTCTCCTACCAACCCTAGGCTTTGGAGTTTCCCGGCCTCTCAGGACAGGAGCGTAGCAGGTGTGTGTCCTCTCCGCAGTAAAAGCAGAGGCCCTTGGCGAGCCGCTCAGCTCTACGTTGTTCAGACTGCCGCACTCTGTCAATCTGCATGGGCTCGTGGACGGGGACCCCAGCTGTTGATGACTGAAGTACGGAGGACTTCTGCGGAGGAGAGGAATGCCGTACCGGACGTCTCTCACGGGACACTTCCTTGGATCGCTCCTGAAAGCGGATGTCCACTCGAGTCGCTAGGGTAATCAGGGCATCCAGGGTGGTCGGTACGTCACGACCCGCCAGCTCATCTTTAATTCGCCCCGAGAGTCCTTCCCAGAAGGCGGCGGTTAAGGCCTCGTTGTTCCACCCGAGTTCCGAAGCCAAGGTGCGGAACCGGATTGCGTATTGGCCCACCGTCAGAGTCCCCTGACGCAACCGGAGAAGAGACGAAGCAGACGCGGAGGCGCGTCCGGGCTCATCAAAGGTGCCACGGAATGCCTGCAGGAAGTCCTGGATGTTCGTGGTCACAGGATCCCCCTTCTCCCACAAGGGGTTCATCCACGCCAGTGCCTCACCCTCTAGATGGGACATGATGAAGGCGACCTTGGCTTGATCAGAGGCAAACAAATGCGGCAGCTGCGTGAAATGGAGGGAGCATTGGTTTATGAATCCCCTGCAGGTCTTGGGGTCTCCGGCGTACCGGGGTGGTGAGGCCAAACGAAGTCCGGAAGTATCTGACGAAGTCGCCACGGGAGCTGGAACCATGGCTTGACTAGTGGAGGCCCGGGATGCTGAAATCGTGACTGCCGCTTGTAGCGTGTTCAGGCGGGCGTCCACAGAAGACATAAATTGCAGCATGCGGGTCTGAGTCTCTCGCTGGCGTTGGAGTTCCTCCTGTACGGCTGCTAGTGCTGCAGCGGGATCCATGGCCTGATCTTACTGTCAGGGCCAGGTGGACGGGCAGACCCAGGAGGTGGATCCACTGGGCCGAACTCCTAGATGGTGGTAAGGGGTCCGGTAGCTGGAGCACTATAGGCAGCAGAACAGTCCGTGCACAGGAGTATAACGGAGAAGTCCCTGGGACTACGGAGTCACTGGTGGTAGTCCGGGTGACGCAGCTCAGGTTCGGAAGCCGAGAAGATGTCAGGCGGGGTCCGGAACCTTTGGAGCGAGATGACAGGTCACCGCAGGGATCCGAGATGGTACGGACTGTCAGGATGGCAGATGGACTGCGTTCGGGGTTCGGGATTCGGTCTGGACCGGATGGCAAGGCAGGCACGGCTCTACAAGAGAGATAGGTGAGTATATCATATAGACACCAGGAGACCTGACTCCTAGCTTGGGAAACACGAAGATAAGGCCCCGCCCCCTTGGACATAAACCCCCTTTATACCCTGTACCTGTTTAGCATCATTTCCTGTTAATGGACGCTGGCCCTTTAAGAAAGGGTCAATGACCGCGCGCGCGCCCTAATGCGCATGCGCGCTGCCCGAGTGCCAGAAGCCAGAGCAGGAAGCTGCGAGGAGGAAGCAGCAGGGCCAGGATGGGGCTGAGAAGCCGACGGACGCCGGGTGCGGGGACCAGGATGCTGGGGACGCGCTGGCAAGGGGTGCTGGAGAGCGGGGAGCGTGACAGGTGAGCCGGGGGGCAGCACAGGGGACCCGGGGAGCGTGACAGCATCCTAGGTCATGAGTCTTCCAGCAGGACAATGACCACAAACATACTTCAAGAAGCCCCCAGAAATGGATGGAAACCAAAGCTCTGGAGAGTTCTGAAATGGCAGCAACGAGTCCGGATCTAAATCCCATTGACACCTGGGAAGAGAACTTAATATTGCGGTTGGGAGAAGACGCCTTCACATATTAGAGACCTGGAGCAGATTATAAAGAAGGGTCCAAAATTCCAGGTGAGAGGAGTAAGAAACTTGTGGACGGTTATAGGAAACGACTGATAGTAGTGATTTATTCCAAAGAGTGTGCAACCAAATATTAAGTTGAGGGGGCCAACAATTTTGTCCGGACAATTTTTGAGGGTTTTGGGAAATTACGTCTGGATTATTATTATGGATTATGGATTATTTCTGGAACAATTTCAAGGGTGAAAACACTTTCGGCCATGGCTGTATAATGTAATTTTCATTTCATAATTTTCATTATTCATTACTTATTGGAGATGGAGGAATTAAAAAGCAACCGTACTTTGTTTTTTTTTCTGCATTTATTTTTCCAGCTTTCATCATGTGGTATAAATAATGTTTCCTTTATTTAATGAACCATTATGATTAGAGTGATATACAGGGGTTTTTTTACATATATTTTCTATAATTCCAGAATAATAACACATTTATTTTTGTGTTGCTGCATTCTTTAGACTTATCAGGTCTTTTTCGTTACTTTTGTTTCATTCCTTTTTTTTGGAAGGCGACCTAAACAAAAGCAACTGTTCTGAAACTATTTGCAGCACTTTTACTTTCTTTCTGTCGTTATTCTTCAAAAATGAAACATTAAAAAAAGGGAATATGTCATTTTTGAGATTTTTTTTCAATTTTCCATATTAATATTTCTGTTAAAAAAACTCAAAGAACTTCCATTCTTCACAATGGCCCCTAGGCTTTACACTACAGTATATTCACATTGCCTGTTCAGTAAAGAATACTTTATAGCAGTCTCATTATCATTACATACAGGATTATAATGACAGATAACACAATAGATAACCCAGGATCCACCATTCATAATAGGTGATATCACAGCTCACCTCCTCCTCCTCCTGTACAATGACTGATAACACCGCTATATACAGTAGTTAACACAGGATCCACCATTCACAATAGATGTCAAAGCTCCCCTCCTCCAAAAGTTTGGACACACCTTCTCATTCAAAGAGTTTTCTTTATTTTCATGACTCTAAAAATTGTAGATTCACATTGAAAACATCAAAACTATGAATGAAAACATGTGGAATGAAATACTTAAAAAAGTGTGAAACAACTGAAAATATGTGTTATATTCTAGGTTCTTCAAAGTAGCCACCTTTTGCTTTGATTACTGCTTTGCACACTCTTGCCATTCTCTTGATGAGCTTCAAGAGGTAGTCACCGGAAATGGTTTTCCAACAGTCTTGAAGGAGTTCCCAGAGATGCTTAGCACTTGTTGGCCCTTTTGCCTTCACTCTGCGGTCCAGCTCACCCCAAACCATCTCGATTGGGTTCAGGTCTGGTGACTGTGAAGGCCAGGTCATCTGGCGTAGCACCCCATCACTCTCCTTCTTAGTCAAATAGCCCTTACACAACCTGGAGGTGTGTTTGGGGTCATTGTCCTGTTGAAAAATAAATGATGGTCCAACTAAACGCAAACCGGATGGAATAGCATGCCGCTGCAAGATGCTGTGGTAGCCATGCTGGTTCTGTATGCCTTCAATTTTGAAAAAATCCCCAATAGTGTCACCAGCAAATCACCCCCACACCATCACACCTCCTCCTCCATGCTTCACGGTGGGAATCAGGCATGTAGAGTCCATCCATTCACCTTTTCTACAAAGAAACGGTGGTTGGATCCAAAGATCTCAAATTTGGACTCATCAGACCAAAGCACAGATTTCCACTAGTCTAATGTCCATTCCTTGTGTTCTTTAGCCCAAACAAGTCTCTTCTGCTTGTTGCCTGTCCTTATCAGTGGTTTTGTGCCGCCTCCGTGCCAGCAGCCGACGCTGTTCGGATCCGGGCCTTCAGGGGTGGGGAACGAGGGTCTCCAGACCCGCCGAATAAAATGGGGGGATGTAGATGTATGGGCTAGGCCGTAGTAAGCTTGTAACGCCACCCACGGTATGTGGTGAGGTGGAACACCACGGGGCACCCGCGGGAGATGTTGTGCAGCAAGTTGTTAACCCCTCCGTGGGCAGGGATGGTGGCCCGGGGACCCAGTGGCTCTGGTGCAGGGGAGATGACGACCACAGGGGGTACTGGTGTACTCACTGTTAGTAAAACACACAAGTCTCTGGTAAACCAAGGTAGTGGTGACCAGTGCCGCGGCCGGTTGCATTCGGGATCCCCCACCCGGCTGGTGGTCTCTGTCCTTTTCTTGCACCATTTTGTAAGGTGGACTTTCCCAGTATAAAACTTAGGAGTCCGCTCCCGGCTGGATGTGGCCTAAGGAGCCGTGCCCGCAGACGCTGGCCCGTGGGATCTATGGGCCTTGGCGGTGACCTCTTATCCCTAATCGGTGGGCTGTTGTCTTCTATGAGGGACTTTGGGTGGGACAGGACCTCTAGTCCTGGCCTCAATCGGTTAATTAACCAGTTTCACTTGTTTCTGGTTCCTGGCTTCAGGGTCCGAGTACCCCCCTTTGTGCTATGGTTTCCGGGTCGGTTCCCAGTGTCGGTACCGGTGGGCTACGACCCTGTCCCAGTCCAGCTCGGTTCCACCAAGCCATCTTCCCGTCTCCTGCTGACGGAGACCACCGTCTGCCTCCTAGCCAGTGGCACCAAGGCTCCTACCCTGGTACCGTTCAACTTGGACTTCACTGCTGGAGCTACCCTTAGCTCCAGCCCACACTCCTCTCCAAACTGAACTATAAGCTTAGACTGCTCTTTTTTCCACCCCAGGCTGTCTAGACCCCTGGGTGGACGTGTTCCAACCGCCTGGTCACGCCCACTGGTCTATCTGTCTGTCCCTAAGGAGGGTGGCTAGGGTTTATGGTCGGCTGTGTGTTTCCTGGTGAGGGAACGGTGTTATGCAGGGGCCTACCTGTGACTACCTGGTTTTGCCAGGGCGTCACAGTTTCCTAGCAGCTATTTTACCATGAAGGCCTGCTGCACAAAGTCTCCTCTTCATAGTTGTTCTAGAGATGAGAAGGTGTGTCCAAACTTTTGGTCTGTACTGTATATATATATATATTTATTTGACATAAAACCATACTCACTTTTTTCTTTTTAGTTTTATCAGAGAACGTGACCCTACAATGCACTAATGGCTTAGATCACTGTAATATTGTTGTATAACGGCATTTATCTATTACTCTATCAGGAATACATAGATCGATTCTACAATGCAGTTTCTGTGTCAAGAAGACTGACCGATCCAAAGGAAGAGAAAATTAAAGCCATGCAAACTTTTTTTGGTCTTAATATCACTGGGAAAATAAACAAGGAAACTCTACAAGTTATGAATAAACCCAGATGTGGAGTCCCTGACGTCCAGAGATTCAGCCATTTTCCTGGGAAACCTAAATGGGAAAAAACATCTTTGACCTACAGGTAGATGACATGTATTTCAGTGCAGAAAAAGACACTTTATATTTTTATATATACAGTATATATATATTTAAATCTTAATAATGTATAGCATTTCTGTTTTTCATGCTCAGCTTTCATTTAGTGCAGTTTTCATGATTTACTCGGTTTTATAAACTCAACATGTACCGGCATAAAAAGAGATTTTAGAAAATTATACTAGCTGTCAAATGTTACCCGGTGTCTGGTTCAAAACTCACCGAGTGTCAGAACTACTTCTGTCTCTGTTCACACAGCAGAGTCAGACAGTCCACATACTGCTGCTTCTGAGTTGCACACACGTGCTCGGGCATCGACCAGCTGTGCTCTTGTAATTGAGATTGCAGGGGTTAATTTCTGCTAGCCTGTGGATTACTGGTTGAGTCACATGTTGCAAGAGACCTAGCACAGTTGTCTCCACCCTTTTTAGGATGGTGGAGCCTGTTCTCCCTTGCCGATGATAGCTTTATGCAATCCCAGTCCTTGTGGTTTGATATCCTGTTGCTGGTTAACGTCTGTGTGCTGTTATATAAATACTCTTGTTGTCTAATTATTTCCTTCCTTCCTTTAGTTTCCTCCTGATCACGTAATGTCTATACCTCTCTGTGTTTGAATTTTGTTTTTTCTCTCATCTGTCTATTTGTGTGAGATTAACCACTCTTTTTCCGGCCCTCTCCTGGGTGGAAGGAGGGGGCCACTAGACCAGAGATGTTCAGGAACTAGGATAAGGAAGGTGACCAAAACATTGCCAACATCAGGCATATCTATGGGATTAGGGTCCGTGAGGGTTCCCTAACCATAGGGCCAGTTTAGGCTCCCCTGTTCCTAGTTATCCGTCACACCCTGTGACATCGAAACCACTTTTTGGTCCCACCGTTGGTCCTCTGAACTCCGGTGTGATGAACATGTTACCACATAAAAAGTGAACAGTTTACTCTCATTTTAGTCCTGCTGCTCCCCTGAGTATTCTATTTTCTTTTATTTTTTATAAATCCACTATATGGTTGCATAGAACCAAGAAAAAAGAGTCTTTCAGTTTGCCAAGTAGCAAATATACCCACACAAGCCATATTATGAAAATATATATAAATATTTATTATAGAGGCTGTAGGGGAAAAACAGTACATAGGCATACATATATGAACATAGGACCAAGGGAATTAGTGCTGGAGGGGAAAACCCCACGTGTCCCAAGCATTCATTCAGGAGAACAAGTCTCTACTGAGTAACGGCAGACATACCATAGTAGAGTCACACCAGGCAGGCACAGCTCAAAGAGAGTAGAAATGGCCAAAATGGCACAACCAGTTGTTAGCAAAAGCCGAGCAAACCTACCAGGAGGATATGACGCCGAGGGCCCGGGTAACACGTGGGGACCAAACGTCCCAACACGTGTTTCGCTCCGTGTGCTTCGTCGGGGGACGATGGTTGCATAGGTATGGTATATAGTGCTAATTTTTATGGTCTTTACAAAGGGCCTGTGGCTGATTGGTTCCTCTGTGGCGTGTCTTTAGGCTGCTGCTACCATGTGAGCTAAGCCCTCTTGCTTAAGACCATAGACATTAGCTCTGAATAAAAAGGACCACATCTGTTGGACCATATGTCAGATTTTGAAAATTCAAAAAAGTGACTATTCAAGGGAGCAGTAGGAATTAAATGCAAAAAATGCCAGTTTTAACCTGGTGACAGATCCCCTTTAAATTCAAGTTTTATTTATTTATATATATATATATATATATATATATATATATATATATACTAGAAGGTTGCCCGATTCTAAAGCATCGGGTATTCTAGAATTTATTGTGTAGTTAATGTATAATTTTTGTTATATATATTAGATGTTGTTGTGTGTAGTTGCCAAGTGTTTGTGTAGGGGCTGTACATTTTCTGGGTGTTGTCTGGGTGTGGCGGGAGGTGAGAGCGGTGTTGTATGTGTGTTGCGTTGTTTGTGGAGCGTTGTGTGTGTGTTGCGCGGTTTGTGTGTGTGTGGTGTGTTTTGGGGTGAGGTATGTTTTGTGCAATGTGTGTGTTGCGTGGTATGTGCGTATATTTATGTATGCCGCGGTGTTTGTGTGTTGAGTGTTGTGTGTGTGCGGCGTTGTCTGTGTGTGTGGGTGTCTGTGTAGGGCGGTGTTTGTGGTTCCCAGTGTGTGTGTGTGGTGTGTTGTGCAGTGCGCGTGTGTGTGTGTGTGTTGGGGGGAGGTGTGCACCTCCCATCGTGCTCCATCCCCCATGCTGCGCACCCCCCATCGTGCTCCATCCCCCATGCTGCGCACTCCCCATCGTGCTCCATCCCCTATGCTGCGCACCCCCATCGTGCTCCATCCGCCATGCTGCGCACTCCCAAACGTGCTCCATCCGCCATACTGCGCACTCCCCATCGTGCTGCATCCCCCATGCTGCGCACTCCCAAACGTGCTCCATCCGCCATGCTGCGCACTCCCAAACGTGCTCCATCCGCCATGCTGCGCACTCCCAAACGTGCTCCATCCGCCATGCTGCGCACTCCCAAACGTGCTCCATCCGCCATGCTGCGCACTCCCAAACGTGCTCCATCCGCCATGCTGCGCACTCCCAAACGTGCTCCGTCCGCCATGCTGCGCACTCCCAAACGTGCTCCATCCGCCATGCTGCGCACTCCCAAACATAGAGAGAGGGGAGCCAGCACGATCTGAAATTGGCATGCATCATATAAAAAGTGAAAATTCACAGATTTATTCCAACTGTACTACAATAAAAAAATGAGATTTTTAGCAAATAATTGATCAATTTTTTGAGCCACCCCTGCCAACGTCACGGCAAATCTCAATAGGGGGGTCCTACTCTACATTCTGTATTTCATGTGCCATGCGGCCTCCTAGATAAAGTTAAAAGCAGAACCATAATAGAGCACACATACCTGTAACCTGTATATAACCGCTTCTATGTTGCAAAAAAGGCACTTGTGGATAGAGACCAGCCCAGGTCCCAGCATGTGGAGCAAGCCCTACACATCCCAGGACTATATCAGAACTGATCCTCCCAGTGCCAAACAGCAACCATTGATAAAGGCGAACCAGATCCAAGATGGTGCTTAATTAGCATTGCCTGTGGAAAGGGGTGAGGTAACTGAATCTGAACAGCTACCAACAGGAGGAATACATAGCAAACCAAAATCAGGCATGCATGGCATGGTGGTGACCGGCCACCAGAATTTGTAGCATAACTACGACCAAACAGAGAGAGAGGGGAGCCAGCACGATCTGAAATTGGCATGCATCATATAAAAAGTGAAAATTCACAGATTTATTCCAACTGTACTACAATAAAAAAATGAGATTTTTAGCAAATAATTGATCAATTTTTTGAGCCACCCCTGCCAACGTCACAGCAAATCTCAATAGGGGGGTCCTACTCTACATTCTGTATTTCATGTGCCATGCGGCCTCCTAGATAAAGTTAAAAGCAGAACCATAATAGAGCACACATACCTGTAACCTGTATATAACCGCTTCTATGTTGCAAAAAAGGCACTTGTGGATAGAGACCAGCCCAGGTCCCAGCATGTGGAGCAAGCTCTGCACCATACCAGGACTATATCAGAACTGATCCTCCCAGTGCCAAACAGCAACCATTGATAAAGGCGGACCAGATCCAAGATGGTGCTTAATTAGCATTGCCTGTGGAAAGGGGTCCCAAACATGCTCCATCCGCAATGCTGCGCACTCCCAAGCGTGGTCCATCCGCCATGCTGCACACTCCCAAACGTGGTCCATCCGCCATGCTGCGCACTCCCAAACGTGGTCCATCCGCCATGCTGCGCACTCCCACACGTGGTCCATCCGCCATGCTGCGCACTCCCAAACATGCTCCATCCGCCATGCTGCGCACTCCCAAACGTGGTCCATCCGCCATGCTGCGCACTCCCAAACGTGCTCCATCCGCCATGCTGCGCACTCCCAAATGTGGTCCATCCGCCATGCTGCGCACTCCCAAACGTACTCCATCCGCCATGCTGCGCACTCCCAAACGTACTCCATCCGCCATGCTGCGCACTCCCAAACGTACTCCATCCGCCATGCTGCGCACTCCCCATCGTGCTACATCCCCTATGCTGCGCACCCCCATCGTGCTCCATCCGCCATGCTGCGCACTCCCAAACGTGCTCCATCCGCCATACTGCGCACTCGCCATCGTGCTGCATCCCCCATGCTGCGCACTCCCCATCGTGCTCCATCCCCTATGCTGCGCACCCCCATCATGCTCCATCCGCCATGCTGCGCACTCCCAAACGTGCTCCATCCGCCATACTGCGCACTCCCCATCGTGCTGCATCCCCCATGCTGCGCACTCCCAAACGTGCTCCATCCGCCATGCTGCGCACTCCCAAACGTGCTCCATCTGCCATGCTGCGCACTCCCAAACGTGGTCCATCCGCCATGCTGCGCACTCCCAAACGTGCTCCATCCGTCATGCTGCGCACTCCCAAACGTGGTCCATCCTCCATGCTGCGCACTCCCAAACGTACTCCATCCGCCATGCTGCGCACGCCCAAACGTACTCCATCCGCCATGCTGCACACTCCCAAACGTGGTTCATCCGCCATGCTGCGCACTCCCAAGTGTGCTCCATCCCCCATGCTGCGCACTCCCAAACGTGGTCCATCCGCCATGCTGCGCACTCCCAAATGTGCTCCATGCCCCATGCTGCGCACTCCCAAACGTGGTCCATCCCCCATGCTGCGCACTCCCCATCGTGCTCCATCCCCCATGCTGCGCACCCCCCATCATGCTCCATCCCCCATGCTGCGCACCCCCCATCGTGCTCCATCCCCCATGCTGTGCACCCATCGTGCTCCATCCCCCATGCTGCGCACCCCCCATCGTGCTCCATCCCCCATGCTGCACCAGCATCAGCCTCTCTGCCCGCAGCATCAGCCTCTCTGCCTGCAGCATCAGCCTCTCTCCTCCCAGCATCAGCCTCTCTCCTCCCAGCATCAGCCTCTCTCCTCCCAGCATCAGCCTCTCTCCTCCCAGCATCAGCCTCTCTCCTCCCAGCATCAGCCTTTTCTGTCCCCAGCATCAGCCTCTCTCCTTCCAGCCTCCCCCAGCCTCAGCCTCCCCCAGCCTCTCTTCTCTCAGCCTCCCCCTCCCAGCCTTCCCCAGGATCAGCCTAGCCTACCCCAGCATCAGCCTCTCTTCTCTCAGCCTCCCCCCTCCCACTCCCCGCCTTTCCCAGGATCAGCCTAGCCTACCCCAGCATCAGCCTCTCTTCTCTCAGCCTCCCCCCTCCCCCTCCCAGCCTTCCCTAGGATCAGCCTCCCTCCTCCCAGCATCAGCCTTTTCTGTCCCCAGCATCAGCCTCTCTCTTTCCAGCCTACCCCAGCCTCAGCCTCCCCCAGCCTCTTTTCTCTCATCCTCCCCCCTCCCAGCCTTCCCCAGGATCAGCCTAGCCTACCCCAGCCTCAGCCTCCCCCAGCATCAGCCTCTCTTCTCTCAGCCTCCCCCCTCCCCCTCCCACTCCCAGCCTTCCCCAGGATCAGCCTCTCTCCTCCCAGTCTCCTCCAGCACGCCGTGCTCCTCTGCCGACACTCACAGATCCGATCGCATACACTCACACACACACCCGATCGCATACACACCCGATCGCATACACTCACACACACCCGATCGCATACACGCACACACACGATCGCATACACTCACGCACACACACATTGACGATATTGCACATACGCGCTCACACTCACAACATCCGGAGATACCACATGCTTCTGGCCATGTGATCCTCCGGCAGGTCCTAGAAGCTCACAGCACAGTATCGCCGCCGAGAAGCAAGCGATATCCCAGGATGTTGTGAGTATGTGGATGCGATGTGATGTGTGTGTGATGTGTGTGTGAGAGTGAGTGTGATCTGATGTGTGTGTGCTGTTATGTGCGTGCGTGTGTGTATGTTACGCCGCTGCAGGACCTTGATGCGCTGGTAACTATGCTACCATGGTTACCAGCGCATCACGTCCCCCACTCGCACGGGAGCCCACACCAGCATACGCCGTCCAGCCCCAGCAATGCGAGGGTATGTGTCGGCTGTGTTTGCGGCGTATGCTGATGTGGGCTCCCGGGGGTACAGTACTCACCTGTGAGTCATGGCTCCGTGACCGTGTCGCTTCGGGGAATGCGTGGGGGGCGGGGCCAGAGCTAGCGTGCATTGCGTGAGGGGGGCGTGGCGTGGCCGAGTTGCCAATGTCTGCAGGGTGCCGGGGCTAGAGGCCAATCTGTGGGGGGGCGGAGCCTGGGCGAGCGGCCGGCCAATCTGTGTGGGGGCGTAGCCTGGGCGAGCGGCCAATCCGTGTGGGGGGGCGGGGCCATGGCGAGCCCAGCGGCCAATCAGCTTTGTGTCACCGTAAGGACACAATTTTGGAGCATGACAGACAGACAGACAGACAGACAGAATAAGGCAATTATATATATAGATAATGTGCAAGAATCAGTGACGAAGTTGAAGTTACGCAGGGGATGGATATTTCTGCAAGACAAAACACCGCTCCAAATTTACTCAGGCATTCATGCAGTGGAACAATTACAATGTTCTGGAATGGCCATCTCAGTCCCCAGACCTGAATATCATTGAACATCTGTGGGATGATTTGAAGCGTGCTGTCCATGCTCGGCGACCATCAAACTTAACTGAACTGGAATTGTTTTGTGAACAGGAATGGTCAAATATACCTTCATCCAGGATCCAGGAACTCATTAAAAGCTACAGGAAGCAACTAGAGGCTGTTATTGTTGCAAAAGGAGGATCTACAAAATATTAATGTCACTTTTATGTTGAGGTGCCCATACTTTTGCACCGGTCAAATTTTGTTTAAATGCAGATTGCACATTTTCTGTTAGTACAATAAACTTCATTTCAATCCAGAAATATTACTGAGTCCATCAGTTATTAGATATATGAAACTGAAATAGCTGTTGCAAAAACCTTACATTCTTATAAAGAAAAAAAGTTAACATTAATAGGGGTGCCCAAAAGTTTTTCATATGACACATATATATATATATATATATATATATATATATATATATACAAACATAGAGGGACATATCTCTTACTGTTATGGTAATTCTGTGATAGCAGGGAACCGGGCCTCTAAGCTGTCCCTTAAGCTAGGGGGCCCTATTCTATCTCTATTCTCAGGAATACTCCTAATAGTGGAGATGCCTGAGTTTCATTCCTAGGCCTGCTCCTGACCACTACTGATCTGTTCCCCCTCCCCCCAGGGAGGGATGCAGCAGGTGTGTAATGAAAGTCACAGATATAGACAGAGAAGGGAAAACCATAACTCTGTTACTTAGCATGCGCACACATAGGAAAAGACAATAAGAGATTCAGTAGGAAACACAAGAGTTGGAAGGAAGCTACAAAACAAAAGGAGTAAATTTCCACAACTACTCCAAGCAAAAAGCACAATTTTCACCAGAGAATCTGGGATACCACATCACACAGACCAAGATAAAATAAACTATAGCTGGCATGGGTAGAAGATTTCATCCAGCTTAAACAGACGGGGAGCAGATGTGAGTGGCCTCCCCAACACATGTGATCAAAGGAAACCAACAAGTAGACTAGCAATGATTAACTCCCTCTAGCCTGACTATGAAACAGCACACAGCAGGTCAATGCCAGAGTCTGCCTGTGTTGATCCTAGACACCAGAGAAACCACTGGGTGGAGTATCAGCATCTGCAATGTGAACAGAGCCCGAAGCCAACACTGGGGTTAAAAAGACTGCTGTGAGAATAGGGTAATGTTTTTGGCTTTCTTTGTCAGTACCATAGTCATTGAATGGAGCGATAGGGTGTAGACTCAAAATGTGGAAAACCCTCCCGAGCCCAGGACCAGGCTCCTTATCATTTGATCCCTACTTACTCCTGTGACGGGGTGTACAGCAGAGCAAGGAGAGACAACAGGCCGAGGATGATCCAACAGGTTTATTCACAAGAACACTGGAACAGCACACGATAAGTCCACATAAAACAGATTCGGGGGCCCTTCCCGACAATCCTCGGACCGGATTACAAAGCAATCGTCCTTACAGTAGTCCAAAGAGTTCCACACAATCCCACGGGCCGCCACACAGGCCTAGCTCCGTCCGTGTCCACAGCCACACAGGCTGGAGCTCCTGCTCCCTTCAAGTTTCAGCTCACTCTGAAGTTACAAAAAAAGGAAATGCATTGTCTGTGCTCCCTGACCAGCCCACCATGTTTGTTCAGGGGGTGGGGGTCACACATCCTATCATCAATGGTTTGGTCCATCACAGGGCTCTGATATGTCTGCCAGCCACAGTAGATGAAGGGATCCCCTGCTGTGCAGAACAATGACTATTCCTTCACTGGCCAATTCAATTACAGATTAGATACACAACTCTGGAAAGAAGAGGACAGGCTATTTACATAATCACATTAGATGCCCAGACTACAATTGTATGAGAGAGACACATTGAGACCAGTAGCTCCCCCAAGGAAATACATGAATTACAACTAATACAACCAGGGAAATATGCATATCATGACATAGTATCACATCATATACAGTGAGAGGGTAAATTACATCTTCACAATCCCTCCCCCTCCCAACTTGTGTACGTACTAGGGACCTCTACAGGTCACTGGTTAAGTACACACAGGCAGAGCGTTACTTACATGTGGCTTCATGCAGCCACGAATTGGCATCGTAGCTCTCCCACATCATTGCCCAGGAGAACAGCTGCAGGCAGACCACCCATCACCCCAACCACACATCGCTTGACCCCAAAACCAAAGTTTAGATCCACAGTGGCTGTGGGAATAGTCCTCCATTGTCCACCAGCCAGTTCAATAACAATCCCAGGTCCTCTATGGATTGCCTCAGGCCGAACCACTCGGGGATCAGCCAGTGTGAGGAAAGCACCCGAGTCACAAAATCCAACAAGTCTCTGTCCATCCAGCACAACCTCCTGCAAGTGCTTACCTCGATGAGCAGAAGTCGTCATAACTGCGGGTCGCACCCCGTAAACTCCTGGTGGTGCAACATGGGGGGCTGAGTCACTAGGCCAGTCCTCACATAACGGTGCCACATCTTCCTCCATGGCACTGGGCTGTAAGTAATTAATCCGATTGGGTGCAGGATCAGTCCTCATTTGAACAGCTGGGCAGGAGACTTGCCGATGCCCTGGCTGTCCACATTGATAGCATCTGAGCTGGGTCTCCCTACATCCAAGGCGTCCTCTTGGGTAAGGGGTAGGGGAACTTGGAGGCCGGCTCCCACCTGAAGGTGCTGTAGGGGTTTGAGGATGATTCCTCCATGGCCTGGCTGGGCATGAGGCCTGCAAATGCCCGGGATGCCTACAAACATAACACCTGCGCTCTGTTACTTCCTCTCCCCGGCGTATTCCAGAAAGTGCAGTAGAAGCAACTGGAGGCACATTAACACGGGTATCAACATGTGGTGGCTTAGAGAAACGGGGAACAATGGGGACAGAATAACTGGGGGCATCCGGTGTTGTGGAGCTGTTAGGCGTCTCTCCATCCTCCAACAGAACCCTCCACTGAGGCTTGATGGTGAGCACCTCATCAGCTAGAGCAGCAGCTTCCTCCACTGTCGCTGGTTTTCTCTCACGCACCCATTCCCGGATCTCAGCGGGGCACTGGGCAAAGAATTGTTCTTTTAGGATGACCTGCAGGAAGGTCTCCCAAGATAAGGCCTCCTCTGCCTCCAGCCAGCGATTACATATTTGTTTGAGTCTATGAGCATATATCTTAAAAGACACTTCCCCATCACAGGCTAAAGCACGGAACTGAGTCCTGTAAGTGTCTGGGGTCACGGCATAATGTTCTAGAATAGTCTGTTTAATATCCGCATACTCACAGTTCCACCGAGGGTCCATAGCTCTATAGGCTTCAGCAGCTCCCCCCTCTAGGAGCCCAACCAGATGCCGGACGCGCTCCCTTTCTGGGACTTCCATTAATCGACACTGATGCTCAAAGTCCTGGAAGAAGCCCTCAATGTCGCCTGCAGCCTCATTAAACTGCTTGAAGTCTTTGCGGGACACCCTGGGAAGTTCCCTCATGATGGGTGCTGGGGTTACAGTCTGTCTGGAACCTCTCGCGGCTTCCACAGCGAGCTGCTTATCCAGCAATGCCATCTCCTCCATCCTGCGCTCCTTCTCTTCAGCTCCACGCATGGCCTCCCTCTTATCTTCTATGGTGGCCTCATCTCCAAGCAAGGCCATCTTTTCCTTGTACCACACAATCCATTGACTTTTTTGGGTATTTACCTCCAGCTCCCGTCTTTCCTCCCTTTGCTGTGAGGATCCTTCCTCCACGTCATTTTTCGAGCAGACTCCTTCTAGCGCCTCAATCAGCTGCTCCTTGGAGAGTCCTTTGAAACGAACTCCTACTTCACGGGCCTTTGATTGCAGGCTCCCCAAAGTCCAGGTCTTGTACTCTGCAGTGCTGGTTCCTGATGTTGAGCCATTGTCCTCCATTCCTTCTGCTCTGATCCCAGCGCTGCCACCAGTTTGTGACGGGGTGTACAGCAGAGCAAGGAGAGACAACAGGCCGAGGATGATCCAACAGGTTTATTCACAAGAACACTGGAACAGCACACGATAAGTCCACATAAAACAGATTCGGGGGCCCTTCCCGACAATCCTCGGACCGGATTACAAAGCAATCGTCCTTACAGTAGTCCAAAGAGTTCCACACAATCCCACGGGCCGCCACACAGGCCTAGCTCCGTCCGTGTCCACAGCCACACAGGCTGGAGCTCCTGCTCCCTTCAAGTTTCAGCTCACTCTGAAGTTACAAAAAAAGGAAATGCATTGTCTGTGCTCCCTGACCAGCCCACCATGTTTGTTCAGGGGGTGGGGGTCACACATCCTATCATCAATGGTTTGGTCCATCACAGGGCTCTGATATGTCTGCCAGCCACAGTAGATGAAGGGATCCCCTGCTGTGCAGAACAATGACTATTCCTTCACTGGCCAATTCAATTACAGATTAGATACACAACTCTGGAAAGAAGAGGACAGGCTATTTACATAATCACATTAGATGCCCAGACTACAATTGTATGAGAGAGACACATTGAGACCAGTAGCTCCCCCAAGGAAATACATGAATTACAACTAATACAACCAGGGAAATATGCATATCATGACATAGTATCACATCATATACAGTGAGAGGGTAAATTACATCTTCACAACTCCCTCATATCTAACATAGAAAATGGAGTAGATGCGTAATTTACAACCATGGTAAAATAAAGGTCTGTATAGGAGCTGCATACAGAAAACAGGGCAACATTTTTAATCAGGTTGTACCCCTTTTTACAGGGTTGTCAACTACACTCCGGATATCACTGACTCAGAAGTGGATTACGCCATTGCACAAGCTCTCAGGCTCTGGAGTGAGGTTACACCTTTGAAATTTCGTCAAATTTATAGCGGTGAAGCCGATATCATGATTTCTTTTGGATATAGAGGTAAGTATATATGCAAATTGCAATCATTGTGTGGAAATTGGAACTAAGTTTTTAAACAGGGATTGTATTTCTTCTGCAGACCATGGCGATTTCTCTCCATTTGATGGACCACTTGGAATTTTGGCACATGCCTTCTCACCAAGTAATGGAATAGGTGGAGATGCTCACTTTGATGAAGATGAAACATGGACATTGGGACGTCAAGGTAAGATCAGCACTGCAATAATCCTAAAAAAAAGTACCATTTTTCCGAATTATAAGACTCACTTTATTCCCCCAAAACTGGTGGGAAAATGGGGGTGCGGCTCCTTATCTGAATGTGGCTTACCAGGAAGGCAGGGTTGGCGATACTGAGGGTTCAGAGGAGGGGTATCACTGCAGTGAAGCAATATATTTTTATACAGGATGCAGCCAGGTCCTTTAATGTAGGCCTTGTAAACTGGGGTCTCCATTCCTGTGTGGTGCACATACTGTATATAGTGCTGGGCAGCCCGTCTAGTTTAATAGTATGGGCGCCATCAATAGGCTGTAAGCCAGACACTGTGCACCTACATGTGTGAACGGTGCCCTATAAGGCCATTTGAGTACAATTTTAATGCTAAACAGTCACCCCCTCCATAGACTGGTAGTATGTGAGTGGTTGTTCCATCAGTGTTTTGCCCCTGTTGCCTCCATCTTTATTGGGGGGCTTTGCTGCATCCTGTCAGTGCATTAGTTACTTTGGCCTGGGCAGTAAGACTGATGCCCTCTTGTTGCTGTAATTGTTGAATTTGGGGGGGAAATTATATTACTCTTTTTGTTTATTTTTTTTATTTGTCACGAGAGCTCCAAGCATTTTTTCTTTGTCTTCTTTTCAGGTACAAACATTTTCTTAGTTGCTCTTCATGAACTCGGCCATTCCCTGGGGCTGGAGCACTCGAAATATGAGCAAGCAATAATGTACCCAACTCTATTAGACCATTCATTTGTGGACCCAACCAAGTTTAAACTATTTAAAGATGATGTTGACGGCATCCAAGCTCTGTACGGTAAAACTATATTTATTTACTGGTTCCGTAATGAAAAAGAATCCATAGGGACTCCCAAGGTGATGGACCTTCTCCAGTTATGAACATTTTTCAAGTGCCCTAAGAAGCTTGAATGCGTCCTCAAGACCACAGTTAACTCTCTTCATGGGTCAATCCACTTGAGATATTGCACATGGACTACACCGGCAGCCTCTTACAACCTAGACTACTAGGACTATTACTACCCTATATCACCTGTGATATTAGTATAAACCACTAGCCATAAGGAAATTAGGAATTAAGTCCTAGAGCACCAGGGATGTTTACCCACAGAGTAATAAACTGCTCTAGATACCATATTATACTCTCTGGCGTATTAAAGGGGCCATCCTGACTTGTGAGAATATCAGATTGGTGGGGATTCAACACCCCCACTGAGCAGCTTTTTCTTTTTTTCAGCTTCAGTGAATGGAGCAGGAACAATGTGACTCACTTGCCTTTGTGGTGGCCATTGCTAAAAACGACTAAATGGTGGAGGTGATGGACGTCCACCAATCTGATATTGATGACCCATCCTAAGGATAGATCGTCAATATCACAAAGCTAGACAACACTTGTAAAACCAAAGGAATGTGTTTTTTGTTTAGAGGAGGTAAAAAGACAATATATAAAATGTTTGTCCTTGGTAACAAAAACAGCTTTTCTTTTGGACAAATACTGTAGGCACTATAATAATGTAAATGTGATAGAGATTAATATAAATCAATAGCAAATTAGTAACTATTGGATTTTAGACAGCAGCAACCTATAGTGTCACACTCGAAGTGGGAGAAGTCCAAATACACGGGATGACAGTTGCGCTCAGATCTACGGTTGTCTGGCGCACTACAAAAAACACCACAACCAAAGGGGGAACACCGGGGACACTTTAACAATGGTGGGCCCCGGCGCTAGGGAGAGGGAAAATGGGACACCTCCTGCACTCATCTGCAGCTGTACCCTGCACGCCTAGCCAGCATTATACAGGTTCTGCACTTGTCGCCGAACAGAATACCTTAATCCCTAAGCAAACCCTGCAATAACCCTGGCTAGTGAGCTGGCAGGTGAGGATCACTAATCTGACTGCTCCACTAATACAACACAAGAGAAAGGTAGACTTACAGGGGGAAAGGGATACAACACAAACTGCACGGCTGCAGCCAGACTCCGATGCAGCAGACGGATTGTCTAAGGTCAGAACCCCAGCAGCTCCTTCCACCTGGGTGGTCCGGACAGAATGGATTCTATCAACAGCAATGGTTTCTGGGAATTGCCACTACTTAAAGGTAAGCAAGCAGCTACACCTAACAAGGACTGCTAGAAAGCTGCTGACAACAAAACTGACATTAACCCCTAATACACCAAATGAAAGGAAAATACATTTAATCACCAGAGTCTCACAATGCTAAGTGAGACTCAGGGCCCAAACCTGTCAAAAATCTTCTAATATTGGAAGATGTCCGTGACATATAGGCTAAAAAGATCATGTCCACATATTAAAAAAAATAGTTAAATGCTTAATGATGAAAGACTATATATACTGCTTTGAAGTCATTAATCATCCTGTAATTGTGAGATGGATGTGAGTGAATGTGTCTCTCATGGGGATGCCACTGTAAATATGCACAATGCACTGTTTTTCCACATAGGTCCTATGGTGTCTATATCTTTGTTGTAAATTATTTATTCTTTATTAGTGATGTATTGCTCAGTTCACTTCCATACATTCATATAACTTTAAAGCAGAACAGAAAATCTTGTAACACATCTATTTCATAAACAGGACCAAGAATTCCTAACGGGCCAAAACCAACAATAAAACCTCAACCTAAACCACCAAAGGAGCCTCAGCCTAAACCACCAATAGGACCTCAGCCTAAACCACCAAAGGAGCCTCAGCCTAAACCACCTAAAGAACCTCAACCTAAACCACCTAAGGAACCTCAGCCAAAACCACCTAATGAACCTCAGCCTAAACCACCTAAAGAACCTCCACATAAACCACCAAAAGAACCTCCACATAAACCACCAAAGGAACCTCAGCCAAAACCAACAAAGAAACCTCAACCAATACCACCAAAGAAACCTGAACCTAAACCAACAAAGAAACCTGAATCTAAACCAACATGGAGGCCAGAGACAAAGCCAAAACCAAATCCAGCAGATGATCCAAAAAACCCAACAGTTCCAAGAAAATGTGACCGAGAGTTAAAGTTTGATGCAATAACTAGCATGAGAGGAGATTTACTATTCTTTAAAGAAGGGTACTTCTAAACTAATACATTACTTTTTATTTTAATATAGATTTGTAGTAAGACAGCATTAGCTCAACGGTAGATTTTCCATTTTTTAACTGAGACTCTAGTGCAGGGGTCCCCAACTTGTGGCTCGGGAGGCACATGTGACTTGTAGGTCCATGATGTGTGGCTCGCGGCTGTCTTCCAGCTTGGTACATTAACATTTGGTCTAGCAAAAATCTTTGAAAAGCAGGTCTCCAGACAGTGACTTTTGTGAGTAGCCCCACATAGAGCAGATCTGAATGGGGGTAACATAGGAACCCCTGGATCTTGGTATATTGCTTTGGTGCGATGTCTGTGGAGAAGCTTTGGCTGTCATTATACCTGTAACGGGGGATCTGGGTGTCACTACTGTGAGGGAAGTGGGAGCTGGATGTGGCTTACGACCCTCTCTGAGAGCTGACTGTGGCTCTCGAGGTTGGAAAGGTTGGAGACCATTGCTCTAGTGGTTAGCTGATCACTATGAATCTGGCATAAAAAAAGTTAACAAGTTGAGCCCAGAATGGAATACAAATATCTGTGACCAGGTGAGGTTGGGTATGGGTTTTAGTTGGGTGAAATAGGTAGGCCTCCTTTGAGAAATATATTGGCAAATCACACGACTTAAAAATGGATGTGCTGGTGTGATAATCCGAGCTGTGATTTCCACAAATGTGTATTGCACGGGAGAAGTTCTAAAAGCCAGAGGGTATGTGTTATCTAGCTGTAGATGCGCCTATAGGTGTACAAGAGTGTAGCCTGTAAGTGTATACCAGTGTTAAATTTACAAAAGTCTTAGTAATGAGCGAAATAGAGCAGGGGTATTAGTATAAGTCCTATGTAGACATATGAGCCTGGTTACTGTATTCATGATGGCCCGAAAGTGTAGTGGAAAATAATTAGGAGTAAATTCCAGAATTGAGCATGTCCTGGATTAGTATTTTGAGAGTGTCAGTGTTTGGACAGGAACATTTATAATGGATGTATTTTAAGTGAAAGCGTCAATGTAAATGAGCAAATTATTAAGACTATTTACTAAAATTATTCTACATCTTGTCTTCCTAAGGATATTCTGGAGGAAAAGTGGAACAAAAAACAATGTTGATACCATCTTAATTAATGCTACTTGGCCCAGACTTCAAAGCATTGATGCAGCCTATGAAGTTCCACAGAGAGACATTGTCTACCTGTTCAAAGGTTAGTAATAAAATAAAATATGCTCATCAATTATAGGATTAAAGAGTAATTAAACTTTTTTTATTTAATTATTGATCAGCTCCCTGACGGGCACAGATACAAAAGAGCCCTTGTGCAATAACAATATATGCAGCCCAAGAGCTCATCGAAATGCACAATTCCACCTTCTTCGGAAGTAGAAATGGGACTCCTAAACTCTTGGGCTCCAATATGTGTATCCCCACCAGCAGCTGATCAATAATTATATAAAGGCAGGACTGAAGAGTTAACACCGGCACTCAGCAAAAACATTTCCACCATGCACTTGAGTGTTGGTCATCAAATATCCATAGAGTCCAATTGTAGGTACAAGTAAAAAAGAAGGAAAAGCAGCACTCACTCATGTGTAAAAGTACAGCAGACTTTATTCCAAAATTCTAAAATCCATCATGGTATCAGTGAATGAACAAGAGCCGTTTCATGCCAAGCGAGAGCTTCTTTCTAGTCTCCAAGGACCCTTTTGTTGCCTCAAAAAAACACACAATGAATGCTATGAGTTTTAGAAATTATCCGAAGTCCATTCCTCTGCACCACAACCCCTTTAGTTTGGGAAGGAGTCCTAAGACTGAGTAGAAGGAGATCCAGAGTCCCACCAGAAGAAGCAGGTGTCTACGGAGCCAATGTATTGAGTGTTTTTTGTGAAATGTATTTCACATTTTATACAAAAAATAGAAATCTCATAATTTTCCACTTGATCTAATATTATCCAAAAGAAACCAGAATGGTGGTGTGGTTGCCTCTGCGCTGCTGGAAATGATGAAATAGCCAATGCGTAGATTTAAAGGTGGATTATTCAAAGCATTTCAAAGTGCTCCTCACTTCTTCATCAGGAAAGTCACCAAGTCTTCTTGACTTTCCTGATGAAGAAGTGAGGAACACATCGAAACTTGTTGAATAAACCCCCCTTTATACAGTATCTACCTATTGGCTATTTCATCATTTCCAGCAGCATAGAAGCAACCACATCACCTTTCTGGTTCCTTTTGGATTTCTCTCAGCCTTACGGCTTGTGGAATCTGCAGCAGCTAGTTTTAGACTTTATTTAGGGTTATAAACGCAGAAAGAAGAAATGGCACTTCCTTGTAGGGATATCAAGAGAAATAGGGGTGCTCTTCCACTTCCAAAGCCGTACAATGTAATTAAACAAGGCACTCCCGAACTTGAAAGTGATGCAAGTTTATTTAATGTGCATGAAATAACGTTTTTGGTTCACTATAGACCTTCCTCAGTTGCACATTAGTGGAGTGGACTAGAGGCATAGGATGGCATGAGGCGCGGTATCCACCGCTGCATGGGGGCTGTCATGGCGGGAGTGCCTTGTTTAATTACTTTATTCAGGGTTATGTGATGCACAATCACCCAAGGGGAGCGACCATTCTACTGTAATATCCCCCCAAACAAAACCGGGTATAACCCTATTTACGCTCATTTATCCACAGTTTTTTCCACTTGGTCTAATATTAGACTCATATTTCTTGTTCTGTACAAATGACTTTTCCGCAGTCTTGTTATCATAACAGACAGGATTGAAATTACTTGTAGTACCTCTATATACAGTGCCTACAAGTAGCATTCAACTCCCTGCAGATTTAGCAGGTTTACACATTCGGAATTAACTTGGCATTGTGACATTTGGACTGTAGATCAGCCTGGAAGTGTGAAATGCACTGCAGCAAAAAAGAATGTTATTTCTTTTTTTTTTTTTTTTTTTTTAAATTGTGAAAAGTTTATTCAGAGTGTCATTTATTATTCAACCCCTCAATCCACCAGAATTCTGTTTGGTTCCCCTAAAGTATTAAGAAGTATTTCAGGCACAAAGAACAATGAGCTTCACATGTTTGGATTAATTATCTCTTTTTCCAGCCTTTTCTGACTAATTAAGACCCTCCCCAAACTTGTGAACAGCACTCATACTTGGTCAACATGGGAAAGACAAAGGAGCATTCCAAGGCCATCAGAGACAAGATCGTGGAGGGTCACAAGTCTGCAAAGGGGTACAAAACCCTTTCCAAGGAGTTGGGCCTACCTGACTCCACTGTTGGGAGCATCATCCGGAAGTGGAAGGCTTATGGAACTACTGTTAGCCTTCCACGGCCTGGATAGCCTTTGAAAGTTTCCACCCGTGCCGAGGCCAGGCTTGTCCGAAGAGTCAAGGCTAACCCAAGAACAACAAGGAAGGAGCTCCGGGAAGATCTCATGGCAGTGGGGACATTGGTTTCAGTCAATACCATAAGTAACGTACTCCACCGCAATGGTCTCCGTTCCAGACGAGCCCGTAAGGTACCTTTACTTTCAAAGCGTCATGTCAAGGCTCGTCTACAGTTTGCTCATGATCACTTGGAGGACTCTGAGACAGACTGGTTCAAGGTTCTCTGGTCTGATGAGACCAAGATCGAGATCTTTGGTGCCAACCACACACGTGACGTTTGGAGACTGGATGGCACTGCATACGACCCCAAGAATACCATCCCTACAGTCAAGCATGGTGGTGGCAGCATCATGCTGTGGGGCTGTTTCTCAGCCAAGGGGCCTGGCCATCTTGTCCGCATCCATGGGAAGATGGATAGCACGGCCTACCTGGAGATTTTGGCCAAGAACCTCCGCTCCTCCATCAAGGATCTTAAGATGGGTCGTCATTTCATCTTCCAACAAGACAATGACCCAAAGCACACAGCCAAGAAAACCAAGGCCTGGTTCAAGAGGGAAAAAATCAAGGTGTTGCAGTGGCCTAGTCAGTCTCCTGACCTTAACCCAATTGAAAACTTGTGGAAGGAGCTCAAGATTAAAGTCCACATGAGACACCCAAAGAACCTAGATAACTTGGAGAAGATCTGCATGGAGGAGTGGGCCAAGATAACTCCAGAGACCTGTGCCGGCCTGATCAGGTCTTATAAAAAATGATTATTAGCTGTAATTGCAAACAAGGGTTATTCCACAAAATATTAAACCTAGGGGTTGAATAATAATTGACCCACACTTTTATGTTGAAAATTTATTAAAATTTAACTGAGCAACATAACTTGATTTATGCATCTGTTATGCACTTTGATTTATGCATCTGTTAATAAATCCTGCTCTTGTTTGAAGTTTGCAGGCTCTAACTTATTTGCATCTTATCAAACCTGCTAAATCTGCAGGGGGTTGAATACTACTTGTAGGCACTGTATACTGGATGACATAGTATCCACTATTTAAAATAGGTGGAATCAAAGCTCACCTTCTTATCCTTCTTTCACAATTAAGCCAAAATAGGAAATAGAACTCCATATCAAACCACCATAAATTATGGCAACCTCACCATATCAAAACCTAAGAACCAAAAATTTGAGTTTGCACAACCATCATATAAATCATCAACAGAAATTCTGCATATATTAGATATCTTTATTACATCATAAGTACAAAAATAAAGTGCTGGTACCCACAGACATTAAAATTCCCTACCCCATAAAAACATCCTAAAACAAAAACTGGTGCAGTGTGGAACAATATTTGTAATTATTCAATGAAAGGGTTAAATATTGCACATTTGAGAGCTCTGGGTATAACCATAATCAAACATATAGCGTATCTGCTGGTCCAAATCACTCCATAAATAGTATAAAGTGCATAATGCAAGGGAGGTATAGGATGGCTGACTCGGTATAGTTAAGGGCACAAGGGGAACAGTATCATCACCTGTCCTAAACACACATAATATGCATATATACCTCTTCAATGAAATTTATGAAGGGAACACCGAGGTCAGTTTTTACAATCAGCCACCTATGATCCAGCAGGTGAAATTGGAACCAAAACCCAGAGATCAGACCACACTGCCCAGCACCTCGACGCGTTTCGCTTCCGCTTCGTCAGGAGGTGCTGGGGCAGTCTAATGGTCATTCTTATATAGTGCAAAGCCCATCTGATGTTCTCCATGGCGCGCGCCGCAGGCCGGAAGCCGCGTCATCCACCGCAGCCGGCGTCCCGGAAGACGCTGTGCGCATGCACAGTAAGCGTCTCTCAATTGGGCGCCGGCCAGGGAGGGGAGGCGGCCACCACCATGCAACGCGCGCACTGACGTCAGTCCGGCCAGCAGCCATGTTAGAAGAGGGCACAAGTAATGGCAGAATACATAGTATGATTTCAAACAGCCTGGTATACAAATTAATAAGGCGGACATATGTTATATATAAATGGATCCTGAATACATCATGGTAAAGATATATTAAATATAAATCCATGCATAACGCAGTATGCCATCCCATATATGGGCGGACAATTACTCAATGCTGACCTCTAGAGGATAATTCCTCATAAATACCATTAGTGAATACAAGATCCAGCACTGATTTCATTAGAATATATAACATATTTAATATCATCATGTCAGACAATAAGATGGTTATTTAGATGTTATCTTCATCCCAAGTGAGGAACTCCCAAATTATTGTTCATGATCCGTACGACAATTCATACAGTAAAAGATCCATTTCATCCGCCAGAATTCATTTAATGTATTATGCAGCCAGGAACTCTATGTTGAAGTGAATGATTAAAAGAATGACCTAAAATCACAAAAAGGTGAGTAAGTCGGTTGGCAGCTAAATCATATGTCCAAGCAAAAGCTAACACAGTCCTCAATACATCTCAACAAACCCTGAGTTACAAATCTTGATCAATCAAAAGGCTCATCCATAGAAACGGAGAGAAGGTGGCGGAACAATCCCCCCAGAGAACAACACAGGAAAATCAAGAGGATCATCAACAGGATTCACAGAAAGGGTTTGAAGGAAATAAGGTCATTCAAACCCTTTGGTTTCTCTGTCTCTAACGTGGTGATCCACCTGACCTCCTTTTGGGCCAAAATCTTTTAAGGGTCACCACCCCTAGGACTCAGGTATACCCTATCTATACCTCGAAATTTGAGCAGGCGCCAATTACAATTGTGTCTATCTCGAAAGTGCCTTGGAATGTTCTTCATTAAATCCAATTCCTCAGTCTTCACAGTCCTAGCCGCCTTCTTGATATCTCTGATGTGTTCGAGAATTCTTACTCTGAACTCACGGGAGGTCAGGCCTACGTAAATGAGCCCACATGGGCATATAGCCCAATAAACCACATGAGTTGTTCTACAATTGATATTGTGAACGATTTTAAATTCTTTGTCATGACCTGAATTATGAAAAGTGAATACTCTTTCCATCTGTGAGCAGGCCCCACAATCCCCACAATAGGAGGAACCCCACCTTGGTCCTCGTGATTTCTCCAAGAAATTAGAGGGAGGTGGTGTGTAGTGGCTTCTCACCATCATTTCTTTTAAAGTTTTCGACCTCCGTGGTGTTATGGAGGGCCTATCTGTAAGAGCAGATCTAAGATCACTATCCGATAATAATATAGGCCAATAACGGCCAATCACCTCCCTCATTTCACGCCATTGAGAATGATAAGGCGTGATGAGCCTCACTTGGTCATCAGATGTCTTAACAGCCGACCTCAGAAGATTTTCTCTAGGTGTGGCCCTGGCCCTATCGTAACCACGCTGAATTACATCATCTGCATAGTGTCTATTCTTAAATCTCCTTTTTAGTTCTAAAGCCTGTTCCTCAAAAAGATTAATGTCTGAACATATCCGTCGGGCCCTGAGGAACTGACCTGTTGGGACTGATTTTATGACCTGTGGTGGATGGGATGATTTGGCACACAACAGAGAATTGACGGCAGTGTTTTTTCTATAGATGTCTGTCTTGATGGAACCGCACTCGCTCCTCACGACCTTGATGTCCAAAAACTCAATAATGTCCGTGCTGCAATGATAGGTCAGATGGATATTAGAGGCATTATTATTCAAAGATGACAAAAACAGATCAAGTCTCTCCCGCTCACCCTGCCAGATCGCAAAGATGACATCTTTGCGATCTGGCAGGGTGAGCGGGAGAGACTTGATCTGTTTTTGTCATCTTTGAATAATAATGCCTCTAATATCCATCTGACCTATCATTGCAGCACGGACATTATTGAGTTTTTGGACATCAAGGTCGTGAGGAGCGAGTGCGGTTCCATCAAGACAGACATCTATAGAAAAAACACTGCCGTCAATTCTCTGTTGTGTGCCAAATCATCCCATCCACCACAGGTCATAAAATCAGTCCCAACAGGTCAGTTCCTCAGGGCCCGACGGATATGTTCAGACATTAATCTTTTTGAGGAACAGGCTTTAGAACTAAAAAGGAGATTTAAGAATAGACACTATGCAGATGATGTAATTCAGCGTGGTTACGATAGGGCCAGGGCCACACCTAGAGAAAATCTTCTGAGGTCGGCTGTTAAGACATCTGATGACCAAGTGAGGCTCATCACGCCTTATCATTCTCAATGGCGTGAAATGAGGGAGGTGATTGGCCGTTATTGGCCTATATTATTATCGGATAGTGATCTTAGATCAGCTCTTACAGATAGGCCCTCCATAACACCACGGAGGTCGAAAACTTTAAAAGAAATGATGGTGAGAAGCCACTACACACCACCTCCCTCTAATTTCTTGGAGAAATCACGAGGACCAAGGTGGGGTTCCTCCTATTGTGGGGATTGTGGGGCCTGCTCACAGATGGAAAGAGTATTCACTTTTCATAATTCAGGTCATGACAAAGAATTTAAAATCGTTCACAATATCAATTGTAGAACAACTCATGTGGTTTATTGGGCTATATGCCCATGTGGGCTCATTTACGTAGGCCTGACCTCCCGTGAGTTCAGAGTAAGAATTCTCGAACACATCAGAGATATCAAGAAGGCGGCTAGGACTGTGAAGACTGAGGAATTGGATTTAATGAAGAACATTCCAAGGCACTTTCGAGATAGACACAATTGTAATTGGCGCCTGCTCAAATTTCGAGGTATAGATAGGGTATACCTGAGTCCCAGGGGTGGTGACCCTAAAAAGATTTTGGCCCAAAAGGAGGTCAGGTGGATCACCACGTTAGAGACAGAGAAACCAAAGGGTTTGAATGACCTTATTTCCTTCAAACCCTTTCTGTGAATCCTGTTGATGATCCTCTTGATTTTCCTGTGTTGTTCTCTGGGGGGATTGTTCCGCCACCTTCTCTCCGTTTCTATGGATGAGCCTTTTGATTGATCAAGATTTGTAACTCAGGGTTTGTTGAGATGTATTGAGGACTGTGTTAGCTTTTGCTTGGACATATGATTTAGCTGCCAACCGACTTACTCACCTTTTTGTGATTTTAGGTCATTCTTTTAATCATTCACTTCAACATAGAGTTCCTGGCTGCATAATACATTAAATGAATTCTGGCGGATGAAATGGATCTTTTACTGTATGAATTGTCGTACGGATCATGAACAATAATTTGGGAGTTCCTCACTTGGGATGAAGATAACATCTAAATAACCATCTTATTGTCTGACATGATGATATTAAATATGTTATATATTCTAATGAAATCAGTGCTGGATCTTGTATTCACTAATGGTATTTATGAGGAATTATCCTCTAGAGGTCAGCATTGAGTAATTGTCCGCCCATATATGGGATGGCATACTGCGTTATGCATGGATTTATATTTAATATATCTTTACCATGATGTATTCAGGATCCATTTATATATAACATATGTCCGCCTTATTAATTTGTATACCAGGCTGTTTGAAATCATACTATGTATTCTGCCATTACTTGTGCCCTCTTCTAACATGGCTGCTGGCCGGACTGACGTCAGTGCGCGCGTTGCATGGTGGTGGCCGCCTCCCCTCCCTGGCCGGCGCCCAATTGAGAGACGCTTACTGTGCATTCGCACAGCGTCTTCCGGGACGCCGGCTGCGGTGGATGACGCGGCTTCCGGCCTGCGGCGCGCGTCATGGAGAACATCAGGTGGGCTTTGCACTATATAAGAATGACCATTAGACTGCCCCAGCACCTCCTGACGAAGCGGAAGCGAAACGCGTCGAGGTGCTGGGCAGTGTGGTCTGATCTCTGGGTTTTGGTTCCAATTTCACCTGCTGGATCATAGGTGGCTGATTGTAAAAACTGACCTCGGTGTTCCCTTCATAAATTTCATTGAAGAGGTATATATGCATATTATGTGTGCTTAGGACAGGTGATGATACTGTTCCCCTTGTGCCCTTAACTATACCGAGTCAGCCATCCTATACCTCCCTTGCATTATGCACTTTATACTATTTATGGAGTGATTTGGACCAGCAGATACGCTATATGTTTGATTATGGTTATACCCAGAGCTCTCAAATGTGCAATATTTAACCCTTTCATTGAATAATTACAAATATTGTTCCACACTGCACCAGTTTTTGTTTTAGGATGTTTTTATGGGGTAGGGAATTTTAATGTCTGTGGGTACCAGCACTTTATTTTTGTACTTATGATGTAATAAAGATATCTAATATATGCAGAATTTCTGTTGATGATTTATATGATGGTTGTGCAAACTCAAATTTTTGGTTCTTTTTTTTTTTTCTTCTTTCACAATTGTCTATTGCCTGGATTAGCACATACGCATATAATGCTTATATACAATCAAATAGGGTCTGGGTTCAGTCTATTGCTGATAATGTCCATATGAAGAAATGGAAGTGAAGTTTAATATTAGGTCTAGTGGCCAATATTTAGGTTACGGGATTTTAGATACTTATTATAAACTAGAAGGTGGCCCGATTCTACGTATCGGGTATTCTAGAATTTACGTATTGTGTAGTTCATGTATGATTTTTGTTATATATATATATATATATATATATATATATATATATATATATATATATAGAGAGATGTTGTTGTCTGTAGTTACCAAGTGTTTGTGTAGGGCGCTGTACATGTTCTGGGTGTTGTCTGGGTGTGACGGGGGGTGAGAGCGGTGTTGTATGTGTGTTGCGTGTGTTGCGTTGTTTGTGGAGCGCTGTGTGTCTGTAGCGTTGTGTGTGTGTTGCGCGGTTTGTGTGTGTGTGGTGTGTTTTGGGGGGAGGTATGTTTTGTGCAATGTGTGTGTTGTGCGGTATGTGCGTATATTTGTGTGTGCCGCAGTGTTTGTGTGTTGGGTGTTGTGTGTGTGCAGCGTTGTCTGTGTGTGTGGGTGTCTGTGTAGGGCAGTTGTTTGTGGTTCCTAGTGTGTGTGTGTGTGTGTGTGTGTGTGGTGTGTTGTGCAGTGCGCGTGTGTGTGTGTGTGTGTGTGTGCATCAGCCTCTCTTCTCTCAGCCTACCTCTCCCAGCCTTCCTCCTCCCAGCCTCCCTCAGCATCAGCCTCCCTCTCCCAGCCTCCCCAGCATCAGCCTCCGCCAGCATCAGCCTCTCTCCTTCCAGCCTCCTCCAGCATCAGCCTCCCTCTCCCAGCCTTCCCCAGGATCAGCCTCTCTCCTCCCAGCCTCCGTCCTCCCAGCCTTCCCCAGCATCAGCTTTCCCCTCCCAGCCTCCCTCAGCATCAGCCTTCCCCAGCATCAGCCTCCCGTTCCCAGCCTTCCCCAGGATCAGCCTCTCTCCTCCCAGCCTCCTTCCTCCCAGCCTTCCCCAGCATCAGCTTTCCCCTCCCAGCCTCCCTCAGCATCAGCCTCCCTCAGCATCAGCCTCCCGTTCCCAGCCTTCCCCAGGATCAGCCTCTCTCCTCCCAGCCTCCTTCCTCCCAGCCTCCCTCAGCATCAGCCTTCCCCTCCCAGTCTCCCCCAGCATCAGCCTCCCCAAGCATCAGCCTCCACCAGCATTAGCCTCTCTCCTTCCAGCCTCCCCCAGCATCAGCCTCCCCAAGCATCAGCCTCCACCAGCATCAGCCTCCCTCGTCCCAGCCTCCCCCTCCCAGCCTCCCCCAGCATCAGCCTCTCTCCTCCCAGCCTTCCCCATGATCAGCCTCTCTGCTCCCAGCCTCCTCCAGCACGCCGTGCTCCTCTGCCGACACTCACACACCCGATCGCATCCACTCACACACACCCGATCGCATCCACTCACACACACCCGATCGCATCCACTCACACACACCCGATCGCATCCACTCACACACACCCGATCGCATCCACTCACACACACCCGATCGCATACACTCACACACACAGACACTGATGATATCGCACATACGCGCTTATACTCACAACATCCGGGGATATCACATGCTTCTGGCCATGTGATCCTCCGGCAGGTCCTGGAAGATCACAACAGCACAGTATCGAGGCCGAGAAGCAAGCGATATCCCAGGATGTTGTGAGTATGTGGATGCGATGTGATGTGTGTGTGAGAGTGAGTGTGATCTGATTTGTGTGTGTATGTGTGTGTGTGTGTGCTGTTATGTGTCTGTATTTTCCGCAGCTGCAGGACCTTGATGTGTGGATGCGATGTGATGTGTGTGTGAGGTGTGTGTGAGAGTGAGTGTGAGCCGGTGTACACTGGTAACTATGATACACATCGGGTAACTAAGGGACCTTAGTTACCCGATGTGTATAATGGTTACCAGCTTTCACGGCCTCCGTGAAGATCCCAGCATCGCAAGGTTATGTGTGGCGCTGCTGGGATCCTGACGGAGCCGGTGTAGAAGCAAGCGATATCCCAGCATGTTGTGATGTGTGAGGTGTGTGTGAGAGTGTGTGTGAGAGTGAGTGTGAGAGTGAGTGTGATCTGATGTGTGTGTGTACTCACCTGGGAATCGGGGCTCCGTGTCAGTTGGGCCAGAGCGAGCGTGGATTGCGTGAGGGGGGCGGGGCCTGCAGAGAGCCGGGGCGAGAGGCCAATCCGTGTGGGGGGGCGGGGCCATGGCGAGCCCAGCGGCCAATCAGCTTTGTGTCCCCGTAAGGACACAATTTCGGAGCATGACAGACAGACAGACAGACAGACAGACAGAATAAGGCAATTATATATATAGATAGTGATATGAAATGAAAAATATATAGAGATTTTTTAATACATTTAAAGGGGTATTCCCATCTCCAAGATCCTATCCCAATATGTAGTAGGTGTAATAATAAGAATATTTATACCAAAATTATGTCACACAACGGGTTATAGAACGTAACATCCAATGGTGACAATCCACTACTACATTCCCCATGTAATCATATAGAAAAAAGGCTATTAGAACCAAACATATATGTGGCACCCCTGAGGCTTCAGTCGCCACGGGGTACTGCACCTCCATTAAGGTGCGGTACTCATCCCTGGTAAGGAGAGGTTAATCGCTGGTGTTTCTCACATTCACAAACCACACAGTTAGGGGCTTTCCCACCAGGGAATTGGCTTAGGATAGGCAGGAGGTGGCCATCACAAAGCATGGGACTTTCCTGGCCACTAAGACAACCACCTGGGGGGCGGGCACCACTTGACAAAAAGGGAAGGAATATCTTCACACTCAGGCAGTCAACCCCAGGCACAGCTTGGGGTGAGGGACAACCAGGACCTCTGTCCAATCTTCTGCTACCTCCCACTTCTGGGAGGGAGTGCCAAGGTCCAGCGGCTTGGAGCAGATTGCTCAGCCTGGGTTCTCTACAGATACATGGGATTCCAGGGTCTGCGGAGAGTGCAGGAAACACCTGCAGCCCGTTCCACATACACCAGGATTGGAGAAACTGCAGAGACTGTGTACACCTGTCCTTGCCGGTGCCATCTCCCAGCTCCTCGGCGCCAATGGCCATTACTCTCCTCATCACATCATCTTCCCCAGGGCACTGCTCCACCTGTGGGGAGCAGAATTATCTTTGCTGCTACTACCATCCGCCCCAGAGGACAGTGACAGCAGTGGCGGCTAATTCATGGCTGCGTACCGCAGGTGGCGTCACGAGATAAATACAACCCCCATCATCCAAACCATGCCTGTCATCAACTTCCCCTTTTATTGTACGCCTCGGTGCCACGGAACCGGGCAGGGCCACTCGTGACATCCCTGACCCGTCATCATCGGCCCGGCGACAAGTAAGGTTAATTCCTTGCCCCGTGGGTGTTACATATATACACCTATAACAAAAAAATAGGCAGTACACAATATAAAGTTTATTAATGTATAGAATAGGGGTATAATAAGAATATTAGCAGATACCTCTGTCAAGCTTCCACTAGGGGGCGCAGGGACTTAGTGGAGATTGAACTCCAAACTGCAGTAATACAAAAGCCCACCAGAGGTCGCTAGCACAAGAGTAAGAGTAGTTAGACAGCCCAAGTCAAACCGGGATGTCACATCAATACAGGGGAATGAGCAAGCCGAAATCAAATGGAAAGCAAGGGGGTCAAAAGCCGAGAATCACGTAAAGAGCCGAGGAGGAGCAGAGCCGTAGTCAGGGGACATTACTGACTTCAGAGGCCGGGAGAGCACATAAGTACAAAGGTGGGGGTGGAAGCAGAGACACGGGACGGGAGCAGGGTCGGGTGGACAAGGCGGACAGACAGTATGGGGGGAATGGAGGTCAGGGAGAGGAAAGCAAGCTGGATAGCGGGGAAGATCAGAGCAACTCATAGGAACCAGTGCGCACGCTGCAGAGCAGGAACTACTGACGACTTCTCGGGGGAGTCTACGCCATAATAAAGCGGTGAGAGTCCCAAAATTAGGCATGACCGAACAGACCCCTCCCTCCTGACTTAACCTCATCAGAGCCAAGCAATAGTCATGACAACCTCCAATTAGAAATGTAGTATAGTTCTCCTGATTAGCCATGTCACTTATCTCATGTGCAGGACATTACAGTAGCTTAGGTATCCGTGGTTACGTCTATGCTAATAGGAACAGTTAGTTGCTAGAGGTCGTAACCATGGATACCTAAGCTACTGTACTACTAAATACTATTACGACTATGCTTATAGGAACAGTTAGTTGCTAGTGGTCATAACCATGGATACCTAAGCTACTGCAATGCCCTACATATGAGGGAAGAGGCATGGCTATATAAGGAGAAGTATACTACATTTTTAATTGGAGGTATTTGCTAATATTATTATTACACCTACTACATATTAGGATATGAACTTGGGGATGGGAATACCCCTTTAATATAAGATCTCAACCTTAAACAATGGATCTTTTTCTGACTACACATTCCATTTACTTTTAAATTAAAACCAACATTGTTCCTGAGTAATTGCTAATAGTATGTGGTACAACTGTACATACATGTATGAAGGTGCACTGATGTATCATGCCTCCTGCATATGTGACTGGATGTATGAGGGTTGGAAACTGTGGGATCATCAATGGTCCATTATGAAAGGGGGGCAGTCACATTCTGAAATGCCACCTCATGCACCAAGAAAGTTTGCTTCAATTCTAACAGTTGTCATCCAATTGCCCAACCCCCAAAGATCCATGTAAAGTAGCATTCACTTGAAAGGGGTTGTTTATACTGCAAATTAAATAAATGAATTCAGCACTGAATTGTTTGTGTCACACAGGCAGACATTTTTGGATTACAAAAGGTTTCAGCTTGGTCCGGGACTATCCCCAAGATATCTCCCAATTTGGATTCCCTGTTTCTGTTAAGAAAATAGATGCAGCGCTGTTCTTGAAAGAAGAAAGGAAAGCAATTTTCTTTGTGCGAGATAAGTACTGGAGGTCAGTGATTGCATGTGATGGGCATTGCTTTTACGTTAACAATTGTAACAAAATAATGATAATAATATTAATCTTTAGTTCTATAGCGCCAACATATTCCGTAGTGCTTTACAATTCAGGGGTTCGTCTACACACAATCAAAAGAAATAGTTATAGAAGATACAAAAATTAAACCAAAAATAAAGACGACCCTGCTCATAAGAGATTACAATCTATATTGGGGTGGAGGTGACAAGGTACAGGTGCCTATTTAAAAGGATGGTCCAGCCATCTCAAAGAAATGGGGATAGATAAGGCTGCATGAGCCAGTCACCAGCCAATCATTGTGATGCTTTTGGGTGCGGTGGAGTCTGACGGAGAATTATGTTCTGAGAAATAGTGGAGGGGATGTATATGAATTGACTGCGATTAGAGAGAGTGATAGGACACTGTAAAAAGATGTGTTTTTAGGGAGCATCTGAAGTTGTCTAAGTTGTGATTCGTCCTAGTTTCTTGAGGTAGAGCATTCCAGAGGATTAGTGCAGCTTGAAAGAAGTCTTCGAGCCGGGAGTGGGGGGTTCGGATTAGTGTGGATGTTAGTCGAAAGTCGTTTGCAGAGCATAGAGAATGGGTAGGGTGATAGACAGAGATGAGGGTGGAGATGCAGGGGGTGCCACACTGTGGAGAGCTTTGTGGGTGAGAACAAGCAATTTAATTTGGAGCAATGACTGGCACAGAGCGGAAGCATCCTCTGAATAACGATTAGCCAGATAGGTGACCCTGGCTGCAGCATTAAGGATGGACTGTAGAGGAAATAGTATAGTGAGGAGGAGGCAAATTGATAGAGAGTTACAGTATTCAAGGAGGGAATGCATCAGGGCCACAGTGAGGATTTTTGTTGTTTCCATGGTGAGAAATGGACTGATTCTAGAGATGTTCTTCAGGTGCAAGTGACAACAGTGGATTATACTCATAGGAGTAAACACAAATATTATACAGAACCTATTATACAGAAACTCAGTAAATGTATATGTTGGTTAATCCCCTTTAAATAGTAACACAATTTTTTAAATTTAATTATTGGTCAGCCTTTGTAAAGTTATGAATCTTTGTAATAGATACCATTACCTTAATTTGCTTCCATCTTTTACACCATGCTGAAAATAATGGCTCGGCTACCTAGTTCATTCTGTCTAAGTTAGCTGATTTGCACTGCAAGTCTCATAAAATTTATACTCCTATCTGAGCTTTTCTGCTCTCTTCTCCCATGCTCAGAGAGGACAAGCCATCCCTTTAGAAACCACTAAAGCCAATACATAAAATAAAGCATCAAAGATGACAGAGATGAGCGTTCTTCCACCACGTTAGTGTTATGCAAGTACTGCACACAATCACGGCTATTGGGAGAAATAAAGCCTACTGTTAAGGGTGCTTTACACGAGACGATCTATCGTGCGATAGATCGTCGGGGTCACGGTTTTTGTGATGCACATCCGGCATCGCTTGCGACGTCGGGCTGTGTGACACCTCCGAGCGACGCAGTATCGCTCACAAATCGTGAGTCGTGTACTCGTCGCTCGGTTTCATAATTTCGTTTAATTAAAATGGCGCCGGTTGTTCATTGTTCCCGAGGTAGCACACGCCGCTCTGTGTGACACCCCGGGAACAATGAACAGCAGCTTACCTCCGTCCCGTGGCACCCGCCGGCTATGCGGAGGGAAGGAGGTGGGCGGGATGTTTACGTCCCGCTCATCTCCGCCCTCCGCTTCTATTGGCCGGCCGCTGTGTGACATCGCTGTGACGCCGAACGTCCCTCCCCCTTCAGGAAGAAGATGTTCGCCGCCCACAGCGACGTCGCACGGCAGGTAAGTGCGTGTGATGGGGGGTTAACGACTTTGTGCGGCACGGGCAACTAATTGCCCGTGACGCACAAATGACAGGGGCAGGTACGATTGATCGTGAAATTGCACGATAGATCGTACTGTGTAAAGCAGGCTTTAGGCACGTGCTAATGCACTCACACAGGTAACAGCAGAGAGAAAGAACTAACTAGGTAAAATTCAGTACCTGTACACAACTAGTTATTGTACAGATTAGAAAAGACTCTAAAGACATAACTAACAAGATCTCATTGGACTAGGCTCCCTGAATGGCCGTCAAGGGGTTTCTCGTACCTCCAGAGTGGAGGCTGCAAACAATCCTAAGAAAGAAAAAGATAAGCATGCTGGGAGGCACGAGTATCCAGGGTGAGAAACAAACACATATGTACAAGGATAGACAGAGGGAAAATAAACAGAAACAAGCTGAATACGTGAAATCTCCCAGACACCCAAATGGAGAGAAAAAGAAGAAGTGTCAGGACGGGATAAACTCACTGATTCTCTAGAAAAAGAACCTTGGGTTTACCATGCAGGATAAACCCATAGCTGAAGAGCCCTCCTAGGTCAAATTTTCATTCCCTTTAAATAGTCACATGTTCTATAACATCATGCCAGTTATAGAGAAATCACTCTGAACTGACCACCGTAGAGAGAGGATGTATTTGGAAATTGCTGGAGTCTTTGCTTTCTGTTGATAAATCAAGGGTTGATATCATCCTTGCTGGTAGTTGCTAGCTAGTCCTATCTCAGGTACAGCCAGTTTGTGACCACTCCCATTCCCTTTAAATAGTCACATGTATCATCACATGATGCTGGTTATAGAGAAATCACTCTGAACTGACCATCGTAGATAGAGAACATATTTGGAAATTGCTGGAGTCCAAATGTCTGCAGCTCTGGTGTTTGGTTGCTACGTTGCTCTTTACTGATATCCTTTTGTTTATATTCCACTATCTGTCTCCCTTCCCCTTTGTTGGATTATTTTAGTGGGGATGTCTAGTGCACGCACCGGCCTTGGCACTATTCATGGTAAGTTTAGGGACAGTAAGGCACTAGGCACGTGATGGCGGCGAAGGGAATGACCTGATTAGGAACGTTAGAGAGCTTAGGGTGCAGACACAGGTTAGTGTCAGAGGTTACCTGTTTCATCCCTCCCTACCATAAGGGCCTTCCTACCCCTTTTCGATCCTGTTGTAACCTCTGTTGTGCGCCTTGCTCTGAATAGCCACAAAAGAGAAAAGACATTGCACATGTCCGCACAACCTATTTGTAATATCAAAACACCTTTATTAGTGCACTTATACACAATAAAACCATTTAAAAACATGAAAAGTGCAGAAGCAACAACCTAGCACCCACAGACATCATCAATGGATAAATAACCATACAATTTAAATGTGTATTGCCAGAGACAGATAGGTCTGCATGCCCCTATTTGAACAGTGACCTATATGGGCTGCAATGGGCCGTAAAGAGTCACCTAGATAACAATGAAAGGCAATTGTGCCCTAACAGCAGGTTTACAATCCACATAAGGAAAGCTATATCAGGTTTTGCATGTAAGGTATATAGCCATGCATATAATGCCACACCGAAGGATACCTATGAGGGCATGTGACCATAGGGTGAAAAAGAAAGCCGATAACAGCCAAAAATAGACACATATAATACAATATTGTCGGCTCGGCCCCACACCCAAGAGCGGCCAATTACCCACCCAGCTGGTGATCCCCAAGGAGGGGGAAGGTGGGGGTATGCCTGCGGAGGGACTTGTAAAGGGGGGGGAGAGAAAAATACCGTCCGTGGCAATAGGTCTGTGGGTACAAGGATTCCCACGCGTATCGCCGCTGCTGCGGCTTCGTCAGGGAAAGAAAAAGTGATAGAGCGCTGAAGGTGAGAGGTATTTAAAGTAAAAAGTATAGTCACCTGTGCTGTGACGCTGGCGCGGTCCGGACCGTGTGTGTCGTGCTAGGCAGTGGCGCATGCGCAGTAGAGCATGGACGGCAAGTCAGGAGGCTCATGAATAGCAAGAAGCAAAAAGCACTATGTCTATAGGCACATACGTAAGGATCAACCACGCAACAAACCAGGGAGGAACACTGTCATGCCACTCAACAAGTGGCTGGTGACCACTCCATATATCACACATCCGTGCAACCAACATAGATCCTGCAGGATCACACGAATCGCCCAACCATGCAGTGCAGGCATACCATAATGTCACAGAGTGGAAAAGTCCATTCCCCCATAGCATATATATGTAGTAAGCACTGCATCTACCGGCATATAAGTAGGGATCTGCACATGCAGGTGCACGAGAGGCACATCATAGTGCCGAATTACCTTGGGGGGGGGGGGGGGGACACTGACATTACAGTGCGCCAAGCCGGATTGCAGTTTGAAAGGGGTGGGAAGAGAGGGGGGGGGGGGGGAAAGGGGGGGGGGAAGGGGAGGTTTTGAGTTTACGGGAGGGGAGGGGGGGGGGGGGGAAGAGGCCAGAGGAGGAGAATAAGCAGACCCAAGGGAACCAGAAATCAAGGAACCCCTGACTACCAAGCTTAGCTTGGACAGGATAACCCGTAAAAAATAGTTGCAATGTCTTTCTCAACTCTAGTAGAATTTAATTTCCCACCCTGCCCTGATGTAATAAACTTACTGTGGAACATGACTATTTCTAATCAATGTACCACAGAGAAACCACAAGACCCCTGATCCATTATGTCATGAGGACATAAGGAACCATTCTATACCCATATACACTCTTTTTGTTGTTTTTGTTTTTCGAATTATGCATGCGATACACCTCAACAGGGCACACCGCAGGCACCAAGGTCCTTAAACAAAAGTCCATGGAATGCTTCCATATAGTCATACATGACAATCCAGAAAGTCCACCTTTATTTCTCCCCAATCCTGCAGTCTTGCCATTAGGCGCCGGCCTCTTGATATTCCTTGGGGGGAAAATTCTTCATGAGACTGAAGTCATGATCCTCTGTTCCAAGTCGCCATGTTAATCGGATGCCAGATAAATAAATAAATAAATGGACCAACAGTAACGACCACCCAGAAGGCCTCCAGGCCAAAGAAATCCAGTGGCAATAGATATCACGGATATCTCCAGGAAAGTCCATGCACTGAAAAAGGCTCTAAAAGGCATTGGAATCCCGGTGCTCCAGATGACACCTTCAAGGAACCGGGACATCCAAGGTGTTCCAAGAGACACTCTATAACAGGCATATAAAGAGAGTCACCATTATTTACATACATATGGCCGTCAAAAGTGTGTGTGGACACATAGTATCCCCACTGAGAGATCATCTCACTAAGATTGCAAAAAGAACTAAATCCTAGGAACTGGAAAGCCCTCCATGTGGATTGTTACAGAATTTGTAAACAGCTATTACAGTCATCTTTGATGTTATACTGTTATCCCCAAATTAGATGGCAACCGTACCTGTATACAGTGCATCAACCGAGGAATCCCGTGAACAACAACTCCTCGTTTAGACCTGCTGGAGAGACGGAGTGCAAGTTGAAAATCCATTTGGACTCTTGTTGTAACAACCATTTATGACATGTGCCACCTCTACCATTTCCGAAGTACTTCTGTAATCCAAAAATACGTGTGCCTGATGTACTACTCCGATGATGTGTCATGAAGTGAGAGGCTACTGGGGTAATAGATTTACCCTTCCTTATGTCTGATGGTGCAAGGTTAATCGTAGAGAAATGTTTTTGGATCCTCTTACGGAGTTCCTGCGTGGTCTGTCCTACATATACTAGGTCACACGGACATATCAGGCAATAGATTACATTCCGTGTTTTGCAGTTTATGTAACCAGTGAAAGCATAACCCTTGTTGTCCTGTGGGTTATTGAAAACATTAGACGTGGGTGGCATATGGTTGCAGATGTTGCATTCACCACATGGAAAAGACCCTTTTAGAACCACACCACGATTAAGCCTTGCCAGGGGTCTCACCAAATGGCTCCTTGTAATGAGGTCCCTCAAATTCGGAGCCCGTCGGGCAGTAATCTGAGGGTGCTGATGCACCATATCAGATGTCTGTGTATCTAAAGTAAGCACTGACCACCGATTTTGCAGTATGCTTCTAATTGTTCCCCACTGATCATTAAAGGTGGTGATAAACCTCACCTTTCCATCAATGCGCTTCTGGGTGGTCTTAATCAAGGAAGCTTGTGTCTCCGATGAAGCCCGTTGGTATGCCTTAGACAGCACTCTCCTGGGATATCCTCGGGCACGGAACCTATTGGTGAGTAATGCTGCCTGTTGATAAAAATCTTGATCGTCCGAACAGTTACGTCTCACTCGAAGGTACTGACCCGTTGGTACTCCATTTTTCACATGATGTGGGTGGAAGCTGTGAAATTCCAAAAGGCTGTTGGTGGCTGTTTGCTTCCTATATAAGGTAGTCGTCAATTGGTCCCCTTTAGTTGAGACCAGCAGATCCAAAAACGGCACTGTAGAGGATGAAACCTGATGAGTCAAGAAGATGTTATATGAGTTCACATTCAAAGTTGTGATGAACTCATCACATTCCTCCTTAGACCCTGACCATATGAAGAAAATGTCATCGATATATCTATACCAATGACTGACCTTGCTACGAAAGACGTCCAATACAAAAACCTGTGTGGTCTCCCACCAACCTAAAAATAGGTTGGCGAAGGCCGGCGCACAGCGAACCCCCATGGCTACGCCCGAGACTTGTCTATAGAAGTTCCTATCAAATAGGAAATAGTTGTGCTTTAGCAAAAAATCCAATAAATCTATGAGGAAGGAATCATGCATACGGTCTGAACGTGCCTGATTGTCCAAGAAATAAGAGACCGCATGCATACCATCCTCATGCCCTATGTTGGAATATAGGGACTCCACATCGCAGGTAACAAGCAGTGCCTGCGATGGGAGTGTGATTTTCCTGCAAATGTCTATAAAGCTGGAGGTGTCCTGCACAAAAGAAGGCAGCCGGGTGGTCATAGGCTGTAAGAAAAAGTCTACATAAATGCTAGCCTTCTCACAAAGGCTGCCTATACTAGCAACGATAGGTCTTCCCGGTGGCGAGGTGATAGATTTATGCACCTTGGGCAGCATATAGAAAGTCGGAATAATGGGGTGCTCGACCCGCATGAATTTTTTCTCATCTGTAGAGATGATGCCAACTTGATGCGCCCTATCCAGCAAGCGATGGAGTCTTGCCATAAAGGGGGCAGTGGGATCCGACGGCAGTCTGCTATAATAAGCTGAGTTGTTAAGCTGCCTATAGGCCTCCTCTAAATACATATTTATAGGCCAAATCACCACATTGCCCCCTTTTATCTGCTTCCTTAATAACCAAATGGTTATTGGTTTTCAGGCTAGTAATTGCCTTCTTCTCCAACAAGGTGAGATTGGGGGCCCTGGGGTTGCTAGCCGGCAATTGCAAAAAATCATTTTTGACAAGCTCAAAAAACAGCTTAATTGATGGTGCAATTGAAAATGAGGGGGTAACAGTAGACTTGTTTTTATGAGGGAACTTACCCCTACTGATATTACTATCACTCTCCTGCAGGAGATCCAGCAAGTCCCGGAAAACCTGCTGCTCATCTGGTTCCAATGCATCAATGGCTTCTGGTTTCTTAAAAAGAACCTGGAATGTTAATCTCCTACAAAAGAGGTACAGATCTTTGATCAGTGTAAACTTATCCAGCCTATGTGTTGGTGAGAAAGTGAGCCCTTTTCTCAAAACCGAAACCTCGTGGGGGGACAAAACATAGTCAGATAAATTAATTACCTGCAAGATGTCCTGATTCTCCTGGGTGGTTGTAGGCGGCCTCAAATCCGTTGTTTCGGTCTCGCTCCGAATCTGTAGTGGTTCGTTTGTTTGCGAGTCCTGGTTGTTCTTCTTGTGAAAACCCCTCCTACGGCCCCCTCGTCTGGTCCGGTATCCGGATCGCTGCCGGTGTTGGACAAATGATCCTTGGGGATCACCAGCTGGGTGGGTAATTGGCCGCTCTTGGGTGTGGGGCCGAGCCGACAATATTGTATTATATGTGTCTATTTTTGGCTGTTATCGGCTTTCTTTTTCACCCTATGGTCACATGCCCTCATAGGTATCCTTCGGTGTGGCATTATATGCATGGCTATATACCTTACATGCAAAACCTGATATAGCTTTCCTTATGTGGATTGTAAACCTGCTGTTAGGGCACAATTGCCTTTCATTGTTATCTAGGTGACTCTTTACGGCCCATTGCAGCCCATATAGGTCACTGTTCAAATAGGGGCATGCAGACCTATCTGTCTCTGGCAATACACATTTAAATTGTATGGTTATTTATCCATTGATGATGTCTGTGGGTGCTAGGTTGTTGCTTCTGCACTTTTCATGTTTTTAAATGGTTTTATTGTGTATAAGTGCACTAATAAAGGTGTTTTGATATTACAAATAGGTTGTGCGGACATGTGCAATGTCTTTTCTCTTTTGTGGCTATTCTTAAATTCCATTGCATTTCCAGCACTCCTTTTTTCTATATATATGTATATGCTGCTGTGGTGCACTCCTTCCTCCGCTTTTTGTGCGCCTTGCTCTGGACATTCCCTAGCCCTTGCGTAACAGAAGCTTTGCAAAGGAATCTAAAATTAATTTTATTAAATGTATATAAAAATACAACAATTAAAAAGTGAAAATAAATGAGGAGAAAGATACTACAAAGAAAATAAGAGGACTCAGCAATGTGCCAAAGAATAGACTGTGGTAAGTATTTTGTAAGCTGACAGTCAGTGAGGTAGAAAAATAAAAATCAAAATAAAATACAAATTGTATCAAGGTAAGTGCTTTTAGGACTGGACAATAGTCAATGTGATAGAATAATGTAAATAGATATAAAGTGCATAAAAGAATTGTTATGAATCATACTACAGTGAGCACAAGGGAATACATAAGCAGGTCGTAAACATACAGTACAGACCAAAAGTTTGGACACACCTTGTCATTCAAAGAGTTTTCTTTATTTTCATGACTCTGAAAATGTTAGGTTCACATTGAAGACATCAGAACTATGAATTAACACATGTGGAATGAAATACTTAACAAAAAAGTGTTAAACAACTGACAATATGTCTTATATTCTAGGTTCTTCAAAGTAGCCACCTTTTGCTTTGATCACTACTTTGCACACTCTTGGCATCTCTTGTTTAGCTTCAAGAGGTAGTCACCGGAAAGGGTTTTCACTTCACAGGTGTGCCCTGTCAGGTTTAATAAGTGGGATTTCTTGCCTTATGAATGGGGTTGGGACCATCAGTTGTGTTGTGCAGAAGTCTGGTGGATACACAGCTGATAGTCCTACTGAATAGACTGTTAGAATTTGTATTATGGCAAGAAAAAAGCAGCTAAGTAAAGAAAAACAAGTGGCCATCATTACTTTAAGAAATGCAGGTCAGTCAGTCCGAAAAATTGGCAAAACTTTGAAAGTGTCCCCAAGTGCAGTGGCAAAAACCATCAAATGCTACAAAGAAACTGGCTCACATGAGGACCGCCCCACGAAAGGAAGACCAATAGTCACCTCTGCTACGGAGGATAAGTTTATCCGAGTCACCAGCCTCAGAAATCGCAGTTTAACAGCAGCTCAGATTAAAGACCAGGTCAATGCCACACAGAGTTCTAGCAGCAGACACATCTCTAGAACAACTGTTAAGAGGAGACTTTGTGCAGCAGGCCTTCATGTAAAAATAGCTGCTAGGAAACCACTGCTAAGGACCGGCGACAAGCAGAACAGACTTGTTTGGGGTTAAGAACACAAGGAATGGACATTAGACTAGTGGAAATTTGTGCTTTGGTCTGATGAATCCAAATTTGAGATCTTTGGATCCAACCACCATGTCTTTGTGCGACGCACAAAAGGTGAATGGATGGACTCTACATGCCTGGTTCCCACTGTGAAGCATGGAGGAGGAGGTGTGATGGTGTGGGGGTGTTTTTCTGGTGACACTGTTGGGCATTTATTCAAAACTGAAGGCATACTGAACCAGCATGGCTACCACAGCATCTTGCAGCAGCATGCTATTCCATCCGGTTTGTGTTTAGTTGGACCATCATTTATTTTTCAACAGGACAATGACCCTAAACACACCTCCAGGCTATGTAAGAGCTATTTGACTAAGAAGGAGAGTGATGGGGTGCTATGCCAGATGACCTGGCCTCCACAGTAACCAGACCTGAACCCAATCGAGATGGGTTGGGGTGAGCTGGACCGCAGAGTGAAGGCAAAAGGGCCAACAAGTGCTAAGCATCTCTGAGAACTCCTTCAAGACTGTTGGAAGACCATTTCCAGTGACTACCTCTTGAAGCTCATCAAGAGAATGCAAAGAGTGTGCAAAGCAGTTATCAAAGCAAAAGGTGGCTACTTTGAATAACCTAGAATATATGATTTTTTTCATTTGTTTCACATTTTTTTGTTAAGTATTTCATTCCACATGTGTTAATTTATAGTTTTGATGCCTTCAATGTGAATCTACAATTTTCAGAGTCATGAAAATAAAGAAAAATCTTTTTTAATGAGGTGTGTCCAAACTTTGGGTCTGTACTGTACGTGTGACAAATAAAAGATAATAAAGAAAAGTGTACGTCCCAATGCTCATTGCGATATGTGTAAGGGGTGCTTCACACATAGCGAGATCGCTACCGAAATCGCTGCTACGGCACGGTTTTGGTGACGCAACAGTGACCTCATTAGCGATCTCGCTGTGTGTGACACTGAGCAGCGATCTGGCCCCTGCTGCGAGATCGCTGCTCGTTACACACAGCCCTGGTTCGTTTTCTTCAAAGGCGCTCTCCCGCTGTGACACACAGATCGCTGGGTGTGACAGCGAGAGAGCGACGAAATGAAGCGAGCAGAGAGCAGGAGCCGGCATCTGGCAGCTGCGGTAAGCTGTAACCAGGGTAAACATCGGGTAACCAAGGTGGTTACCCAATATTTACCTTAGTTACCAGCCTCCGCCGCTCTCACGCTGCCAGTGCCGGCTCCGGCTCTCTGCACATGTAGCTGCAGTACACATCGGGTTAATTAACCCGATGTGTACTGTAGCTAGGAGAGCAAGGAGCCAGCGCTAAGCAGTGTGCGCGGCTCCCTGCTCTCTGCACATGTAGCTGCAGTACACATCGGGTTAATTAACTCGATGTGTACTGTAGCTAGGAGAGCAAGGATCCAGCGCTAAGCAGTGTGCGCTGCTCCCTGCTCTCGCGGTTATGATCGCTGCTTCGGCTGCTGTGTTTGACAGCTAAGCAGCGATCATAACAGCGACTTACAAGGTCGCTGTTACGTCACAGAAAATGGTGACGTAACAGCGACCTTGTTGTCGCTGTCGCTTAGTGTGAACCAGCCCTAACACTAGCTGTACTGTACTTAAACACAAGATATTCCAAATATGAGGTAGATAAGGTAGTCAAGTATCAAACATACACACTAAACAGCACAGTAAGGTATTAATAGACTGATGAATTGTAAATACCTCAATGGTATAGACTGATTGTAGCTGGCACCAAGGTCCCTCCACCCCGACGAACGTTTCACCCTGTTTCTTTTTGTATTTTTGTACATTGATTTGTTTGGTTATTATTCTCACTTTAACATATAAACAACTGAGATTAAAACTTTACATGTTTTATTTAGTTGCATATAATTCTGCACACAGAGATGTTCTCCTAAGAAAGACAAAACCTCACGTTTAGGTTTCAAGGATATTAAACCTTTTCAATTGACCCACCTCACTGCAGCTGTTCAATAATAAAATTAATTATCAAAAATTTAAATTGTCTAATTGTGCACACAGTGCATAGTGGATGCATATAATATCAATATTTATTTTCAGCTATGATCATGTAAGTCTCAAAATGGACCCAAAATCTCCTAGGAAAATAAAGAAAGACTTTCTTGGAATTGGGAAAAGAGTGGAGGCAGCTTTTCAAGACAACGGTATGTTCAATTTTTTGTTTGAGCAACAGCATGACGTTTTTCACTAAGGTTTATAGTTATTAATGTAACTCTATCTTATGCTCCTCGCCTATCAATATTTGTCAAGTTTGGAATGTATTTTTACATGCCCGTGTTAGGCCCTTTGTAAACAGTGCAGTTTTTGATGTGTTTTTGTGCAGCTTTGTGAGCAATTTGTTGCCCTAAACTGCATGCATTTCCTTCCCCAGCAAAGTCTGTGATAATTCTAAAAGTCTGTGCACACCTTGCTTCTTTTTTGCCTGCAGTTTTGGGTGCAGAAAAAAAGAAGCAGCATGTCAATTCTTTTTGTGTTTTTCTATTAAATATTGTGAAAAAAATGCAGGGGCAACAAGGCACCGAACACGTGTCAAAAACGCATGCCTTTTTTTGATGATTTTTTTTGGCCAGAGGTGCGTTTTTTGCTGGAAAAACAAAACTGCAGCATGCGCACATAGCCTTATGGTGCTTTTGTTTCTTGCAGGGAACCCAATAAAATGTGTAAAAATTAAAAGTATTTCACATATTGCACATTTATGACCTATCCACAGAATGGAGACCTGCCTCTATCTCGGGAGTAAAAAGAAGGTCATAATAGTCAGTGGAGAGGTGGTCGTAATTCTCATTCATTTGCGTAGGAATTCTGACCACCTCTCCACATTTATTTACACAAATGATTGACAAAATCTAAATGTGCCCCTCTTTGCTGAGTTTTTCCAGCTTACCTTCAAAGAGCTCTACCTTTATTTTATTCTTATACAAATGGAAGTTAAATTGTAGATAGTTTCTCCATAGGATCACACTGCTTTAATTGCATAGGATAAATATCATAACATTATATTAGTTCAGATCGTTACACACATGGCAATAGTAAAATGTTAAAGGAGTTGGCCACTACTGAGACAACTTTTTCTCAATCCCTATGTTTGCCCACAGTGAAATAATGAAGCGACCGGTGGTAGGGCCGCGGGTGTGTGTGTATGCTCTATTCCAACAAAATCCCCATACTCAGATTTTACCGGTAGTAACATTTCTTTACTAGGAAACATATTTATAATACAATCAACCGAACTATCTGCGCACATGTGTATAGTGGAGTCCCCCGGATCTACACTCTTCCGGGTACGCAGCAAAAAGAAAGAAGAAAACAACAAAGAAATGGCAGCAACTTTCCCTAACTTTCCCTACAATCACGTACCAGTCTATCCCAGAAGAAGATGCCGCTCCCACGTCGCAGGCCTGGGGTCTCACGATGATGGGTCCCGGTGCAGCGCTGAAGGGATGCAGCTCCTCGGTCTTTTCCTTTGATCTTCTCCCGCTGGTAACGGATTCTAGTCAGTCTTTTAGTCCCGGGGCACACCGAGCAGAAGAAGGGAGGTCACAGCCCCTGCACTTGCACTCAGGGTGCGATGCTCTGCAGTCAAGTTGTCACAGCCCCTGGATTTGCACTCCGGGCGCGATGATCTGCAGTCCGGGAAGATCCTCAGCGAAAACAAAGTCCTGCAGCCCGAGGATGGCAGGAACCACTTCCACAGGGTGATTCCTCCACGAATACGGTGGCAAAAGAGCCCTGTGTTCAGAGAGACCACAAGCAGCTCTCTCCTGGCTAAGCTCCGGGCTGAATAACTTTCCCGCACTTTCTCTTCCTGGTTAGAACACACAAGCTCCTGAAGGGGATTTCCCACCTCTGTGTTTGTGATTGCACAGTCTGACACTGCCCCCTTGTGGGCAAGGGCTGAAGCAATATTCAAATCAATTTCTACATTAATGATGCAGTCTGAATTGTTGATCCCATTACATACCCCCCCACTTAAAGGTTGGCAGTCCCTGTCAACTACCGTCGGTTCCCAGGCAGCGATGACTACAGATGTCACAGGGGTTGGTTGAGAAGTGGGCCATACATACTGGTCCCTGTAAGACCGCCCGGGCGGGATCCCAGCAGTGGTGCGGTCAGTGCGTCTCAAGGGTCGGTTGTTCCCCTCCCTGTCCCTGTCTTTACGCCCCACTTCAGTCAGCACTCCGGGGGAAGAACTGGGTTGTGTAGGTGAGTCACCGGCCTCAGAGTCGACGTGATCACTACGCTGGGAAACGTCCGTGACGTCAGTCGTGTTAGCAGCGTCACCCCCTCTGGGTACTGTGGTAGGGGAGTCAGGCTGGGATCGGCAGGGACGCAACATATTTCGGTGCACAGTGCGAATGCTGCGACTGTCTTCACCCTGCACTCGGTATACATGCCCGTTGGGGTAGGGGCGTTCGATTACCCGGTAGACTTCAGTCTCCCACTTGGCTCGAAGTTTCCCTTGTGGCTTCTTGATACAGAGCAGGACTAGCTGTCCCAACTTCAAGGGTTGCTCTTGCACGGGGAGTGGGTCAGCATGTATCTGGCCCCGGATTTGTTGGCTCACCAGCCGGTGTACAGTCTCCATCTTCTGTCGGTGAACATTTAGCCAGGAGGGGTAGTTATGGCAGACATCATCTCCAGGGCGGAATAGGTTCAGGTCATGGACCCCTTTTCCGGGGCGGCCAAAGAGAAGGGTGTGTGGGGTGTAACCAGTCACGGAGTGGACCTGGTTGTTGTAGGCCCATACTAGATTGGGAAGGAATTGGGGCCATTGGTCTTTCTTATCATCGGCCAGGGTGCGGATCAGCTGGAGTAGAGTCCGGTTGAAGCGTTCACATGCACCGTTCCCTTGTGGGTGGTAAGGAGTGGTCCTCGACTTCTGAATCCCATACATCCGATGCAGCTCTTCGATGACTCGGCCTTCGAAACAAGCCCCCTGGTCGGAGGTGCAACCTCTCCGGACACCCATACACGTGGATGAACTGTCGACAGATGGCCCGTGCAGCCGATTCAGCCGTCTGGTCTTTGGTAGCAACAGCGACAGCGAATTTTGTGAAGTGATCCACCATGACTAGGCAGTACTGATAGCCACTGCTCGCCGTCCCAATCAGCAGATAGTCCACCATCAACAGCTCAAGGGGCCTGGATGTTTTAATTGTCTGGACAGGTGCCCGCTGCTCAGGGGACTTGTGTAGTTCACAGGTGCGACAGGTCTGGCAGACGTCTTCAACCAGCTTGCGGAGCCCCGGACAATAGATGGACTGTTGAATCCACCGAAAGGTCTTGTCTATTCCGAAGTGTCCATTCCTTTTGTGGGCTTGGGCCACCATCTCACGGGCCAATTGATCAGGCACCACAACTTGTGTGCATTCCTCCAGCATGTGCGACAAGAGAACCTTCCGGTATAGCACTCCTCTCAGAATCAGCCGGTCCCACTGACTGAGCAGGGTCAAGGTCCCGGTAGACAGTCGTGCCCGTATATCGGCGGGAGGCTTCTGCTGCCGCTTCACCCATTGTTTGAGTAGGGCCCATTCAGGGTTCTGATCCTGGAGCCTGCACCACTCCTGGGGTGGCAAGGCGACCCCCACTGGAGTTCCAGCTTCGCCCACAACGAGCTGGCGGTAATCCATCATCTGTTGGGCGAGCTTTGCAAAGTCAGGCGTCTCGTCCCCTTCTAATTCTTCATCCCGGTCTCGGTTGAGTAAGGGGTATGACACTCTAGACAGGCTGTCCGCATTTTGATTCTCAGCTCCAGCCCTATATTTGATCTTGTAATTGAACTTGGAGAGCCGAGCCATCCAACGCTGCTCCATGACTCCGAGCTTCGCATTTTCTAAGTGGGCCAACGGGTTGTTATCTGTCAGGACTAGTACTTCAGCCCCCGTGAGGTATCCTGCAAATTTCTCCGCCATAGCCCACGTTAGGGCCAACAGCTCCAGCCGGAACGAGCTATAATTGGTGGGGTTCTTCTCGCCCTCATGTAGGGACCGACTGGCATAGGCTATGACCCATTCCTTGCCTTCTTGGACCTGTGAAAGTACTGCCCCTAGACCCTGTAGGCTGGCATCGGTGTGTAGTTGGAAGGGCAGGTTGTAGTCCGCATATGCCAGGATGGGGGGAGACATTAAGACACCCTTTAGGGCTTGGAAGGACTCTTCCTGGCTGGGTCCCCAGCTGATGGGTCGTCCTCTGGGGCTGTTGGCGGTCCCTCGAAGCAGGTCATGCAAGGATGCTGCAAGCCGGGCGAAGTTTTTGACGAACCGGCGGTAGTAGCCGGCCAACCCCAGGATAGCCCTGACCTCCTTGACGTTTGTGGGCTGCGGCCAATCCCGTACGGCGGCTATCTTCTCTGAAGACGGCTGGACACCTTCGGCTGAGATCCGGTGGCCCAGATAATTGATCTTGGGCTGCAGAAGACGGCACTTGTTGGGTTTCAACTTCAGGCCATGTTCTCTCAACCTACTGAACACACGGCCCAGCTGCTGCAGGTGTTCTTCAAATGTGGCCGAATAGACTACAATGTCGTCCAGGTAGATGAGGGTGAAGTCGAAGTTGAAGTCTCCCAAGCAGCGCTCCATCAGCCGCTGGAAAGTCCCCGGCGCGTTGTTCAGACCAAAGGGCATCCGGTCGAACTCGTACAGGCCCATGGGTAGGATGAAAGCAGTCTTCTCTCTATCTTTCTCGTGCATAGGTACCTGCCAATATCCACTGGCCAGATCCAACGAAGAGAAGTATTTGGCTTTCTTCAGGGCTGTCAGGGATTCTTCGATCCTTGGCAAAGGGTATGAGTCCCGGATGGTGCAAGCATTCAAACGGCGGTAGTCCACACAGAATCTCAGGGACCCGTCCTTCTTCTTGACTAACACCACCGGTGCAGCCCAGGGGCTCTGGCTTTCTCGTACCACTCCAGCGTGTAGCATGGAATTCAGGAGATTTTTCACTTCTTGGTATTGCTGGGGAGGTATTTGGCGGTACCTTTCACGGATAGGAGCAGTGTCACCTGTGGGGATTTCGTGCTTGATACTGGTGGTGCACCCAAAGTCGGTGTCATGCTGGGCAAAGGACGCCTGATGCTCTTGAAGTAGCTCTTCCACCTGGGACACCTCCCGTTTGGAGTATTGGGATACGTCCAGCTGACACTTCTCTCGTAGTTCTCGCCCCGCGTTGGTGTCACCCGCGACAGCGGCCATGGCAGAGACCGTCACTGTCCAATCTCCCTCTGTAGACGGTACAAACTGGAGGGAGCTCATAGGGTTCACCTCTTCGGTTAGAGCGTAGACTCGGGCGAGCTGTGTCCCGGCTTCTAGGTCAACGCTCATGTTAGCCGTGTTACCCAGTCTGACAGGAATTCTTCCCTTTTTCACTACTGCTAGAGTTCGAGCGACTAGTGGATTCAGCTTCCCTTCCTTCGGGGTGCGCGGCTCAATCAGCACCTCCACGCCTTCAAGCTGTCTCGTGGTGCTAAGGGGTAGTGAGATAACTGTCTCTTTCCCAGCCGGTAAGGTGATCCTAGTATGGCGGGGTACAGTGATCATGGCCACCGGCAGTTGTCCTTCCGTCATTCGCTGGAGGTTGCAGGTCCGGACCACTTGCTGAAAGGCACGGCGGGTGACCCTATGTGCGGTCACTTTTTGCCAGTACTTGGGCCCCTTCTTGGTAAACAACACCAGATTCAGGTCTTTCAAGATGTTCATCCCAATAATCATGGGCGTTTCTGAACCAAAGCCTTCCTTGACCACGATTATCCCTCTCTTCCCGAGATCTTGGCCACAGATTTTGGTGTTCATCCAGGCAACTCCCGTCACCGGAATGGGTAGATTATTGGCTGCTTTGATCTTGATGGCGGTATCAGAGTCGTAGGCAACCCGCGGCTTTAGACATTCTTCGTAGAACTGCTCGGAGATGGTGGATACCTGAGACCCAGTATCCATTAACCCTTGTACGGTGATCCCTTCCAGTAATACCTCCAAGGTGGGGCTATTTGATGCAAGTTTGTTCCGTGGCTGGCTCTGTTTTCCTACACCCCTCTCTTTGGCCTCCCCTGCCGAGTGAGCCTCTTTGGCAGGGGTGTCTAGTTTAAAGGCGGCCGCTGTTGTGAGACATGACTTGCTGGTTCTGGTAGATCGGACCGTGGATGAACTTGAAAGTTCTGGGGGCAACGGGTTGCTCTATGGTGGGGGTCGCCGCATGTCCAGCATCTTCCCATCGGCCGGCTGGGTTGTTGTCTCGCTTGTCGGCCCGCCTGTTGGTCTAGGGTGAGCTGTAACACCTGTTTCTGCAACTCTGCCACCATCTGCTTCAGTTCTTCCGTGTCGCTGTTCGGAGTCTCGATACCAGATATGGACCTGCAAGCCGCGGTATATGTCTGTGTGTCCACGACAGGTCCCCTTGAACGTTCTATAGCTTCTTGTTTGACCTCAGCGAACGTAAAGGCCGGATTTATCCGGAGTAGATCTTGCAATGAGCGGTTAAGGTACGGGTCTCTCAATCCGGTCACGAACTGATCTCTCAACACCAGGTCACGGGCACCCGTACTAGCTATCTGTTCTTCTTTTCTACAGGCTTGTTCTAGCAGCACTTGAAGGGCATTGGCATATTGAGCAATGTCTTCCGACTCGAGCTGAGTACGCCGGAAGAACATATAACGCAATGTTCCCGCATATGTGGTCGGCCCATAGGTGTTCTCCAGCACCCGCACCAAGTCATCCAACGTACGCTGGCCCCTAACCGTCTCCAGCCTGACTGTCGTCCACGCTTCCCCCTCTAATGTTAGCATGGCCATTTCTGCTAAGGTCTTAGGATCAGTGTTATACATTTCCCCCACTATCTTAAGTTGCTCAGTCCATTCAGTTACAGGATAGTTCCGTCCGTCAAACTTTCTCACCTGATTGACAATAGACGGCGGGGGAGCTGTCCGGTTAAAAGTTACTACCGGGGGATGATTTTGTTGGTCACACATCCTGCCGACTACGCCACATGAAGCGACCGGTGGTAGGGCCGCAGGTGTGTGTGTATGCTCTATTCCAACAAAATCCCCATACTCAGATTTTACCGGTAGTAACATTTCTTTACTAGGAAACATATTTATAATACAATCAACCGAACTATCTGCGCACATGTGTATAGTGGAGTCCCCCGGATCTACACTCCTTCCGGGTACGCAGCAAAAAGAAAGGAAGAAAACAACAAAGAAATGGCAGCAACTTTCCCTAACTTTCCCTACAATCACGTACCAGTCTATCCCAGAAGAAGATGCCGCTCCCACGTCGCAGGCCTGGGGTCTCACGATGATGGGTCCCGGTGCAGCGCTGAAGGGATGCAGCTCCTCGGTCTTTTTCTTTGATCTTCTCCCGCTGGTAACGGATTCTAGTCAGTCTTTTAGTCCCGGGGCACACTGAGCAGAAGAAGGGAGGTTACAGCCCCTGCACTTGCACTCAGGGTGCGATGCTCTGCAGTCAAGTTGTCACAGCCCCTGGATTTGCACTCCGGGTGCGATGATCTGCAGTCCGGGAAGATCCTCAGCGAAAACAAAGTCCTGCAGCCCGAGGATGGCAGGAACCACTTCCACAGGGTGATTCCTCCACGAATACGGTGGCAAAAGAGCCCTGTGTTCAGAGAGACCACACGCAGCTCTCTCCTGGCTAAGCTCCGGGGCTGAATAACTTTCCCGCACTTTCTCTTCCTGGTTAGAACACACAAGCTCCTGAAGGGGATTTCCCACCTCTGTGTTTGTGATTGCACAGTCTGACACTGCCCCCTTGTGGGCAAGGGCTGAAGCAATATTCAAATCCATTTCTACATTAATGATGCAGTCTGAATTGTTGATCCCATTACAATAACAACACTGATTTTAACCCCTGGTGCCAGCACAGTTTCAGCAGTGTTGGTATACCGCCCCGCGCTTGGCTGTCGCCGAGCCACTCGGATCCTGGATCGTTGGTGGGTGGCTCGAGCACCTCCGGACCCAGGGTCACTTCGCTCTGAAAGGGGATGCTGGCGCTTTTGGTGGGGGTTAGGTAGGTGTACGGCCGGAGCCGCACTTTAGTTCATGACGCCACACACGGGATGTGGTGAAGGTAGACACCACCGCTGCAGTTACAGGGCACCCGGGGGAGATGTTATGCAGCAAGTTGTTAACCCCTAAGTGGGCAGGGATGGTGGCCACGGGGCCCGTTGGGGGTAGCTGGGCGGTGCGCGGCCGGATGGCACTGTTATACTCACTGTTATTCACACACACAAGTCTCTGGTAAACCAAGTTGATGGTGGTCGGTGCCCGCAGCCGGCTGAGTCTGGTTCCCCAACCGATTCGGTAGTCTTGGCCTTTCTCCTGCACAGTGTTGTGTACTTGGGCTGCCTGCGCTTCAGCGACGGGAGTCCGCTCCCCGGCTTTGTGGATGCCGGGAGAGCCCTTTTGCCCGCAGACGCTGGCCCGGTGGCTTTCTATCCCCCTCGTTGGGCTGCTGTTTTCAGTCGGGACTTGGGTGGGAAAGGACCTATAGTCCAGACCGCAATCAGTTAATTAACTCAGTCCAGTGGATTCTGGACCTCGTTTCAGGGTCTGTGTACGCCCCTGTGTGCTCCGGTTTCCGAGTTGATTCACCGGGTCGGTACCGGAGGGCCACTACCCTGTCCCGGTCCACCACGGTTCCACTGAGCCATCTTCCCGGCTCCTGCAGGCTAAGGCCATCGTTTGCCTCCTAGCCAAAGGTGCCCGGGCTCCAACCCCGGCACATGTCAGACTCCTCTCTCTACTCACTGACTGACTGACTGATTGACTTGTTTCCTGCCTCAGGCCCTCTGAACTTCTCGGTGGGCATGGCCAACTGCCTGGCTCCGCCCCCTGGTGTGTCCATCAAGCACTGAGAGCGGTGACTAGGGTTTAATGGTTGGCTGATGACACCTTTTTGGGGGACAGGTGTAGTGCGGGGGTCTATCTGTGACTACCTGGCTAGTCCAGGGCATCACACTGGCACTGCCTCTCCTGGGGATTGCATGACATTTTTGCCAACCAAATTTGGCTTCACTCTCCCTTTCCATAGACGTAATTGAAATGCAGAGGAAGTGAGAATGCAGCTGCAGCCCCCGCCTCCTATCTTTATCTGATTTTCCTGAAGGAGGGGAGAGTGAAACCAGCATTGATTAGCAACAATGTCATGCCATCCCCAGGAGAGACAGTGCCAACACTGCTGAAACTGTACTGGCACCAGAGGTCAGAAAAAAAATGGTGAGTGTGAGGAATTAGGGCTATATTCTGATCTATTAAGCCATATTCGTATAGCCGCCATCTTGTCAAGGTAAGACCATGGTATCTCGTGTGTGACTGGGCCTTGAGACCTAAGGAGGCTTCAATCAGTATGCTAATTAACTTGACGAAATTGTCTGTTAGGGTACCGTCACACTTTAGCGACACAGCAGCGATCCCACCAGCGATCTTACCTGGTCAGGATCGCTGCTGCATCGCTACATGGTCGCTGGTGAGCTGTCAAACAGGCAGATCTCACCAGCGACCAGTGACCAGCCCCCAGCCAGCAGCGACTTGCAAGCGACACTGCGCTTGCACGGAGCCGGCGTCTGGAAGCTGCAAACACTGGTAACTAAGGTAAACATCGGGTATGGTTACCCGATGTTTACCTTAGTTACCAGCGCACACCGCTTAGCTTAGCGTGTGCAGGGAGCAGGAGCCGGCACTGGCAGCGTGAGAGCTGCGGAGGCTGGTAACGAAGGTAAATATCGGGTAACCACCTTGGTTACCCGATGTTTACCTTGGTTACAGCTTACTGCAGCTGTCAGACGCCGGCTCCTACTCCCTGCACATTCAGGATTGTTGCTCTCTAGCTGTCACATACAGCGATGTGTGCTTATCAGCGGGAGAGCAACAATAAAAAAACGAACCAGCACTGTGTGTAACGAGCAGCGATCTCACAGCAGGGGCCAGATCGCTGCTCAGTGTCACACACAGCGAGATTGCTAATGAGGTCACAAAAACCGTGACTCAGCAGCAATCTCAGCAGCGATCTCGCTGTGTGTGAAGTACCCCTAAGGGGTGCTTCACACACAGCGAGCTCGCTGCCGAGATCGCTGCTGAGTCACGCTTTTTGTGACGCAGCAGTGACCTCATTAGCGATCTCGCTGTGTGTGACACTGAGCAGCGATCTGGCCCCTGCTGCGAGATTGCTGCTCGTTACACACAGCCCTGGTTCGTTTTCTTCAAAGGCGCTCTCCCGCTGTGACACACAGATCGCTGTGTGTGACAGCGAGAGAGCGACAAATGAAGCGAGCAGGGAGCAGGAGCCGGCGTCTGGCAGCTGCGGAGGCTGGTAACTAAGATAAACATCGGGTAACCAAGGTGGTTACCCGATATTTACCTTAGTTACCAGCCTCCGCTGCTCTCACGCTGCCTGTGCTGCCGGCTCCGGCTCTCTGCACATGTAGCTGCTGTACACATCGGGTTAATTAACCCGATGTGTACTGTAGCTAGGAGAGCAAGGAGCCAGCGCTAAGCAGTGTGCGCGGCTCCCTGCTCTCTGCACATGTAGCTGCATAAAGGTACCGTCACACTAAGCAACTTACCAGCGATCCCAACAACGATAGGGATCGCTGGTAAGTTGCTAGGAGGTTGCTGGTGAGCTGTCACACTGCAACGCTCCAGCGATCCCACCAGCAACCTGACCTGGCAGGGATCGCTGGAGCGTGGCTACACGAGTTGCTGGTGAGCTCACCAGCAACCAGTGACCAGCCCCCAGCGCCGCGTGGAAGATGCTGCGCTTGGTAACTAAGGTAGATATCGGTAACCAACCCGATATTTACCTTGGTTACCACCGCACGGAGCTACACGTGCAGAGAGCAGGGAGCAGCGCACACTGAGCGCTGGCTCCCTGCTCTCCTAGTTACAGCACACATCAGGTTAATTACCTGATGTATGCTGCAGCTAAATGTGCACAGAGCAGGGAGCAGCGCACACTGCTTAGCGCTGGCTCCCTGCTCTCCTACTTACAGCACACATCGGGTTAATTAACCCGATGTGTCCTGCAGCTACATGTGCACAGAGCAGGGAGCAGCGCACACTGAGCGCTGGCTCCCTGCTCTCCTACTTACAGCACACATGGGGTTAATTACCTGATATGTGCTGCAGCTAAATGTGCACAGAGCAGGGAGCCGCGCACAATGCTTAGCGCTGGCTCCCTGCTCTCCTACTTACAGCACATATCAGGTTAATTAACCTGATGTGTCCTGCAGCTAGCTATATGTGCACAGAGCAGGAGCCGGCAGCACAGGCAGTGAGAGCGGCTGGTATCGAAGGTAAATATCGGGTAACCAAGGACAGGGCTTCTTGGTTACCCGATGTTTACATTGGTTACCAGCCTCTGCAGAAGCCGGCTCCTGCTGCCTGCACATTTAGTTGTTGCTGTCTCGCTGTCACACACAGCGATCTGTGCTTCACAGCAGGACAGCAACAACTAAAAAATGGCCCAGGACATTCAGCAACAACCAACGACCTCACAGCAGGGGCCAGGTTGTTGCTGGATGTCACACACAGCAACATCGCTAGCAACGTCACAAAAGTTGTTCGTTAGCAGCGATGTTGCTAGCGATGTTGCTTAGTGTGACAGGGCCTTTACACATCGGGTTAATTAACCCGATGTGTACTGTAGCTAGGAGAGCAAGGAGCCAGCGCTCAGTGTGCGCGGCTCCCTGCTCTCTGCACGTGTAGCTCCGTGCGGTGGTAACCAAGGTAAATATCGGGTTGGTTACCGATATTTACCTTAGTTACCAAGCGCAGCATCTTCCACGCGGCGCTGGGGGCTGGTCACTGGTTGCTGGTGAGCTCACCAGCAACTCGTGTAGCCACGCTCCAGCGATCCCTGCCAGGTCAGGTTGCTGGTGGGATCGCTGGAGCGTTGCAGTGTGACAGCTCACCAGCAACCTCCTAGCAACTTACCAGCGATCCCTATCGTTGTTGGGATCGCTGGTAAGTTGCTTAGTGTGACGGTACCTTTATGCAGCTACATGTGCAGAGAGCAGGGAGCCGCGCACACTGCTTAGCGCTGGCTCCTTGCTCTCCTAGCTACAGTACACATCGGGTTAATTAACCCGATGTGTACAGCAGCTACATGTGCAGAGAGCCGGAGCCGGCAGCACAGGCAGCGTGAGAGCAGCGGAGGCTGGTAACTAAGGTAAATATCGGGTAACCACCTTGGTTACCCGATGTTTATCTTAGTTACCAGCCTCCGCAGCTGCCAGACGCCGGCTCCTGCTCCCTGCTCGCTTCATTTGTCGCTCTCTCGCTGTCACACACAGCGATCTGTGTGTCACAGCGGGAGAGCGCCTTTGAAGAAAACGAACCAGGGCTGTGTGTAACGAGCAGCAATCTCGCAGCAGGGGCCAGATCGCTGCTCAGTGTCACACACAGCGAGATCGCTAATGAGGTCACTGCTGCGTCACAAAAAGCGTGACTCAGCAGCGATCTCGGCAGCGAGCTCGCTGTGTGTGAAGCACCCCTTAGGGGTACTTCACACACAGCGAGATCGCTGCTGAGATTGCTGCTGAGTCACGGTTTTTGTGACCTCATTAGCAATCTCGCTGTGTGTGACACTGAGCAGCGATCTGGCCCCTGCTGTGAGATCGCTGCTCGTTACACACAGTGCTGGTTCGTTTTTTTATTGTTGCTCTCCCGCTGATAAGCACACATCGCTGTATGTGACAGCTAGAGAGCAACAATCCTGAATGTGCAGGGAGTAGGAGCCGGCGTCTGACAGCTGCAGTAAGCTGTAACCAAGGTAAACATCGGGTAACCAAGGTGGTTACCCGATATTTACCTTCGTTACCAGCCTCCGCAGCTCTCACGCTGCCAGTGCCGGCTCCTGCTCCCTGCACACGCTAAGCTAAGCGGTGTGCGCTGGTAACTAAGGTAAACATCGGGTAACCATACCCGATGTTTACCTTAGTTTCCAGTGTCCGCAGCTTCCAGACGCCGGCTCCGTGCAAGCGCAGTTACCAAGCACAGCATCGCTTCCACGCGTCGCTGGTCACTGGTCGCTTGTGAGATCTGCCTGTTTGACAGCTCACCAGCGACCATGTAGCGATGCAGCAGCGATCCTGACCAGGTCAGATCACTGGTCGGATCGCTGCTGCATTGCTAAAGTGTGAAGGTACCCTTAAGGCCCCGTCACACTAAGCAACATCGCTAGCAACATCGCTGCTAACGAACAACTTTTGTGACGTTGCTAGCGATGTTGCTGTGTGTGACATCCAGCAACAACCTGGCCCCTGCTGTGAGGTCGTTGGTTGTTGCTGAATGTCCTGGGCCATTTTTTAGTTGTTGCTGTCCCGCTGTGAAGCACAGATCGCTGTGTGTGACAGCGAGACAGCAACAACTAAATGTGCAGGCAGCAGGAGCCGGCTTCTGCGGAGGCTGGTAACCACAGTAAACATCGGGTAACCAAGAAGCCCTGTCCTTGGTTACCCGATATTTACCTTTGATACCAGCCTCAGCCGCTCTCACTGTCAGTGCCGGCTCCTGCTCTGTAAACATGTAGCTGCAGGACACATCGGGTTAATTAACCCGATGTGTGCTGTAGCTAGGAGAGCAAGGAGCCAGCGCTAAGCAGTGTGCGCTGCTCCCTGCTCTGTGCACATTAGCTGCAGCACACATCAGGTAATTAACCCGATGTGTGCTGTAACTAGGAGAGCAAGGAGCCAGCGCTCAGTGTGCGCTGCTCCCTGCTCTCTGCACGTGTGGCTGGACACTGGTTGCTGGTGAGCTCACCAGCAACTCGTGTAGCCACGCTCCAGCGATCCCTGCCAGGTCAGGTTGCTGGTGGGATCGCTGGAGCGTCGCAGTGTGACATCTCACCAGCAACCTCCTAGCAACTTACCAGCAATCCCTATCGTTGTTGGGATCGCTGGTAAGTTGCTTAAGGTACCTTCACACTTAGCGATGCAGCAGCGATCCGACCAGCGATCTGACCTGGTCAGGATCGCTGCTGCATCGCTACATGGTCGCTGGTGAGCTGTCAAACAGGCAGATCTCACCAGCGACCAGTGAACAGCCCCCAGCCAGCAGCGACGTGCAAGCGACGCTGCGCTTGCACGGAGCCGCCGTCTGGAAGCTGCGGAGACTGGTAACTAAGGTAAACATCGGGTATGGTTACCCGATGTTTACATTAGTTACCAGCGCACACCGCTTAGCTGTGTGAGCAGGGAGCAGGGAGCCGCGCACACTGAGCGCTGGCTCCTTGCTCTCCTAGCTGCTGTACACATCGGGTTAATTAACCCGATGTGTACAGCAGCTACATGTGCAGAGAGCCGGAGCCGGCAGCACAGGCAGCGTGAGAGCTGCGGAGGCTGGTAACTAAGGTAAATATCGGGTAACCACCTTGGTTACCCGATGTTTATCTTGGATACAAGCTTACCTCATCTGTCAGACGCCGGCTCCTGCTCCCTGCTCGCTTCATTTGTCGCTCTCTCGCTGTCACACACAGCGATCTGTGTGTCACAGCGGGAGAGCGCCTTTGAAGAAAACAAACCAGGGCTATGTGTAACGAGCAGCGATCTCGCAGCAGGGGCCAGATCGCTGCTCATTGTCACACACAGCGAGATCGCTAATGAGGTCACTGCTGCGTCACAAAAAGCGTGACTCAGCAGCGATCTCGGCAGTGAGCTCGCTGTGTGTGAAGCACCCCTTAAGCTGGTGTCACACTAAACGACAGCGACAACGACGTCGCTGTTACGTCACCATTTTCGGTGATGTAACAGCGACCTTGTAAGTCGCTGTTATGATCGCTGCTTAGCTGTCAAACACAGCAGAAGCAGCGATCATAAGGTCGCTGTGCTACATGTTCAGAGAGCAGGGAGCCGCGCTTAGCGCTGGCTCCTTGCTCTCCTGCAGCACACATCGGGTTAATTAACCCGATGTGTGCTGCAGCTACATGTCACAGTTCAGAGAGCAGGGAGCCGCGCTTAGCGCTGGCTCCTTGCTCTCCTGCAGCACACATCGGGTTAATTAACCCGATGTGTGCTGCAGCTACATGTCACAGTGCAGAGAGCAGGGAGCCGCGCGCACTGCTTAGCGCTGGCTCCTTGCTCTCCTTGCTACAGTATACATCGGGTTAATTACCCGATGCGTACTGCAGCCACATGTCACAGTGCAGGAGCCGGCACTGGCAGCAAGAGCGGAGGCTGGTAACCAGCGTAAACATCGGGTAACCAGGGAAAGGTCTTCCCTTGGTTACCCGATGTTTACGCTGGTTACAGCTTACCGCAGCTGCCAGTGCCGGCTCCTGATCGCTTCATTTCGTCGCTCTCTCGCTGTCACACACAGCGATGTGTGTGTCACAGCGGGAGAGTGACGACCAAAAAATGAAGCTGGACATTCAGCAACGACCGGCGACCTCACAGCAGGGGCCAGGTCGTTGCTGGATGTCACACACAGCGACAGCGACGGGACGTCGCTGCAACGTCACAGAAAATGGTGACGTAGCAGCGACGTCGTTGTCGTCGTCGTTATGTGTGACACCAGCTTTAGTGTGACTGGACCTTTAGCCAGCAAATGTAAAACTCAAGGTGTCAAAATCCAATTAGGATAGCTCTTGAACCAGCACACCCCCTGCGGAGTGAATTGTCCTACACAGGAGGTGGGAGGGAAGCTCCAGGTTTATAACCTAACTTCAAAGGTCTCCTCCAGACAATTCGGAACCATCAGTAGAGTTTCGATATTGGAGGGTACATCGCCCCCACAGATAAGACAGGCACATTTTCATATTCCTGAGGGCCAGACATATGTAACACATATTTCGGCAAACTTGTATGATGTGCGTAGCCCTCAATAATTAATAACTGGCCACAGGAAGCCCGCAGAACCCTCATATTTCCTATCAAAATGGAGATCAATTCACGACCATCAAAACGAGGGTCATATTTTCCGGGTGAGAAGTTCAGGGGCAGAGTTATGCTGGGAAATATAACGTTAGGTTATTCTCAGCTAACAGCAGGGGGAGGGAATTTCCAGCCAGGATGATGTCACGAGGGGGGGGCCGTGTGAGCCCAGGACAGAACAGATAAAAGCTAAGGGCAGAGGTCCGTGCTTTGTATTTCTTCTGGGGGTCACGTGCTTCATTCATGTAGTGGAGGATACCTGAAACGTCCCTGGCCCCACACAGTACCCCCCTGCATGGGCCAAACCCTCAACCCTAAGGCAATTGATACATCTGTATGCCTGTTTGTGACCACGTCTTATTTGTAAATGTATTCTGACATATATATATATGTATATTCTGTAAGTTCCATATTGTATATATTGTAGTCTCTAGTGTGCCCTTACGGCTATTAAAACATATATAATTTAATCTTGGGCTGTTCTGTTATCTCGATCCTGAATTCCACGTCTGTGTGCTCAGCAGAATAGTTATCATAATCAATTGGTGGCAGCGAGTTTATGCCAAGGATCATTGTGGGGCGACCCGTGAGATCAGGGGCTGATTAGATATATTCCGCCGCAGGAGTCGGGGGAATATATACCTTACTCTCACCGGGAACCCTTCAATCATCGGCATAGTAGAATAGCGGCCTCCTTGCTTATTGTCGGGCAATTCCATAATTGGCCTGACTATAAGAGGGGCGCTAGAGAGCGAGTCACGTGCTCTGTCTGGTGGAAAGGAGGGGTGTAACTTCCACTCCTTCCCCCTGTTCATGACAGTGAGTATAGGTGTTATTATTTTACCAGAGGGCAAACAGAGATTGAGAAGGGGTTTATCGAGTAGTGGAAAACCACTTTAAATTGTTCATTTTTCAAATTTTAACAAACTAGGATGATTAGAACTTTTTTTTTGTTTATTTATATTTTTTGTTACATTTTTCTTAGCCTTACTAGGGGACCTAAATCTGAAATCCCTTCTATAATACATTGCCATATTGTAATGATAATGACATGGTCACCCAATTTCCAACCTCTTAATTACTGTTGTCCCAATTGTTCCTAAATTCACTTCCTACATGCAGTACACACAAGGCTGAGTGGCATCCCCACCCCTGCGGGCAGTCGGGTTCGCGTTCGATGGGTGCCCTCATGACAGGCCCCTGGGGTTCCATTGGTGGGACCCATATCTACTATACATTTATGGCACATCCAGGGGAGATAAGAATTCCCCTTATATATTCATCATCTGATCTTCTATATAAGAGCTGCCCGCAGTATGAGGGCAATGTGGAGGCAATATGGAGGCAAGATCTCTTGTTACCTTGCCTGCTGAAATCCGCTGTGGGCACCCGTGCCACACGTGACCTGGCACTGAAGCTTTCTACGTGGGAGGACCTGGCAGAGGAGGAAGTAATCGGACTGTGCACGCATTGTCTTATTTCTCTAAATTATAGGAACTTGTTATTTTGAGTAAATATTATAATTGCCTCTGGCGTCTCACTATGCAAATAAAATGTTCCAGTCTGGTGGCAATTCTTTAGAATATAGCACTGTAAGTCTTTTTTCTAGGTTTTAACATTGAATACCTAACTTTATAGAAGAACATTAGAGCACTTGTAGAAATCCTAATAACTGGGATCAGCCAGTGTCCCCCAAATCTGCAGACCTCCCCAGTGCTGTATTATTGCCCTTCAGAGCTGTATGCCCCCCAGCACTGTATAGCCAACCAGTGCTGTATACCCAGCTATAAAAATGTCCCGCATGCTGACTAACAGTCGCTCTACATTAGAGTAAGCGGTCAGTAGGTGCGGAGGGCAGTTATTGCAAAGAGCGGTGACTGAACCCGCACCGGCGCCGCCCCCATGACTGAAACTGAATTGCTGCCGGAAGGAATAAAGTAAAGTTAATTTCCTCCCAACTGCGAGGTTTAATGTGCGGACACCAGGCATGTTCAGAACACTATTAACCTGCAGATTAACCCCATATTTGCTAGTTAATAGCATTTTTCCACATGACAGGTTCCCTTTAACATTTGGCTTATAAGGTCCTGCGTTTTTGCTGCGATTTTGTTTATTTTGCTCTGGGTTTTGCTGAAGAATTGGTGCAGTTTTTGTTTAGAAGCTTCATGCAGTCCTTCCCCAGAAAAGTCTATGAGAAATCCAAAATGCTGTGTGCACGTTGCGGTTTTTTTTCCACTATACATTTTAAGCAGCATGTGACTTCTTTGTCGCGTTTTTCTGTGTTTTTCCCTGTGTTTTGCCCTTGATAATGTTAAAAAAACCGCAGGAACAAAACCACATGCAAAAACGTGGTAAATCTGCACCAACAATGCATACGTTTTTTTCCGCAGGTAGGTGCATTTTTCTGCCAGAAGATGTGTTTTTCACTGGAGAAACAAATCCGTGGTGTGCACACATAGCCAAAATGGGTTTTTGGATTAGAAAAACACATGTTCACACACTCAGGATTTGACGAGTATATAGGCAAAAATTCTGTGCTCAAATCATCTTAAAATTCAATGACATTCAGTCTCAAGTATGTATTTAGCACTGAAAAGTAATATATTGGATGACAATTAGGGATGATCTCCAGCAGATATCTGAGTGTCAACTTTAAGGGGCACTTTGCACACTACGACATCGCAGGTGCGATGTCGGAGGGGTCATGTCGAAAGTGTCGCACTTCCGGCGTCGCACTCGACATCGTAGTCTGTAAATCCTAGATGATACGATTAACGAGCGCAAAATCGTCATAATCGTATCATCGGTGTAGTGTCTGGGAATTCCATAATTACGCGACTGCGACAGGTACGATGTTGTTCCTCGTTCCTGCGGCAGCACACATCGCTGTGTATGAAGCCGCAAGAGCGAGGAACATCTCCTACCTGCGTCCTGCAGCTCACGCCGGCTATGCGGAAAGACAGAGGTGGGCGGGATGTTTACGTCCCGCTCATCTCCGCCCCTCCACTTCTATTGGCCGCCTGCTGTGTGGCGTCGCGATGACGCTGCACGACCCACCCCCTTAATAAGGAGGCGGGTCGCCGGCCAGATCGACTTCGCAAGGCAGGTGAGTCCATGTGAAGCTGCCGTAGCGATAATGTTCGCTACGGCTGCTATCACAAGATATCGCTGCTGCGACGGGGGGACTATCGCGCTCGGCATCGCAAGCATCGGCTTGCATTGTCGTTGTGTGCAAAGTGCCCCTAAGATTTCTGCCATGGTTTATATGTAAAACCAGTATTTGACATAGTCATGTGTGAACATAGCCTTATAAATTCCTCATTTGGGCTTTATGAGAGTAGAGAAGGTAATCCCTCTATTTAGCTGCATAATAGAGCTATTCTAGGTCTGGATTACCCGTCACTTATGTGAATAAAAGGGAAAGACGACCAATATTAGTGGGCACAATAAAATGTTAAATTTAACCTATGGCAGTGTTGTAGAGAAATTAAATTTTTTGTTGGGGTCGTTATTGACACTCAACAATATCCAGTTATATATGTGTGTGTATATGTGTATAAATAAATATATACTGTATGCTGTGTATATATATGTGTATATATATATATATATATATATATATATATATATATATATATAGATAAAAAAAATGTGGTGGTATCTGTGAAATTTTTGCACATTCATCCATCCATTCATCCAAAAGATTATTTGTGAGTTCAGACTGAGACCACCCATTAGCCTCAAGGCTAATCCATGAGGCTAATGGGTCTTAGTTTTTGTTATCAACTTGCCAATGACATGTTATACAGTATGAGCTCTTTTCGGGAATCTGTACCTACTTTGGCCTCCCTGGTTTCTGGAACTTTGGTGATATTGGATTCTATTTCATGATATACTTGTAACTTACTGGTGAAATCTGGAGCGTGTCATGGCTCGGATAGGCCAGAACTCAGCCAAAATCTTCCCACTTCTATTTCCAATTACATCATAATGCATACCTCCCAACCGTCCCGGATACAGCGGGACAGTCCCTCTTCTGAGCCTTTGATCCCGAGTCCCGCCCGTGAGGCTGTTTGTCCCGTGCTCCGCCCACCCACTGTAGCCCCGCCTCGCTGTTTCTCCCTTCTATTCATTACAGAGTCGAGCGCGTACCTTGAAACTCCTGTGACTGCTGCTGAGGTATGAATCACCCCCTGCAGCAGAGCGACCCCCCTGCAGCAGAGCCGCCCCCCCCTACCCCAGAGCGGACATCCCCAGCCCGGAGTGGATCCCCTGCAGCAGAGCCGCCCCCCCCCTCCCCCAGAGCGGACATCCCCAGCCCGGAGTGGATCCCCTGCACCAGAGCCGACCCCCCCTCCCCCAGAGCCGACATCCCCAGCCCGGAGTGGATCCCCTGCACCAGAGCCAACACCCCCTCCCCCAGAGCCGACATCCCCAGCCCGGAGTGGATCCCCTGCACCAGAGCCGACCCCCCCTCCCCCAGAGCCGACATCCCCAGCTCCGGAGCTTCCCTGCAGCTGTTCTCTGACTCCCCGTGTGCGGCTTCTCACTGCTGCAGACACACGGGAATCAGGAAGCTGAGGAGACCCTGCAATCAGCACTTCTCTCTCCTGCAGATAGCACTGACAATAACCTATGCAGAGTGGCATCTGCAGGCTTCTATTAGCTTACCGATCAGTGGTCTCCTGCCTGTGGAGCTGCTGGGTCCTAGCTTCCCAACAGCTTCAGCTCTGCTTTATCCTGGCTCCCCTACCAGTTAAAGGGAACATGTCAGCAGAAATTTCACAATAAAAATAAAAGATTCCCTTCTGCAGCTCCTGGGCTGCTTCTAGAAAGGTTCCTGTTATTGTGCCCCCTTTGAGACCTACAAAAATACTTTATGAAGTCTTACCTTTTTGTATGCAAATGTGTTTTTATGGTCACGGGGGCGGGCTGTCTGGCGTCCGTTATTCCCCCTCCTGCCGCTTTACGCAGTCCCCATTGCTCATTTACATACACAAGGACGCGTTCCTCATGTAACTGTCCTCCCGAAGTTTTGCGCATGTGAACGCTTTTTCAGGTGATTGCGCAGGCGCGAGATTATGGGCGGCGCTGTGATTGTCATCAGCAGCGTTAACCAAGTACCCGCCCATAATCTCGTGCCCGCACTTTTCCCTCTGACTCCACCGTTATGCGCAAGTGCTGGCCATATGAACCATGTTACCTATTACTGCTTGCACGAGATTATGGGCGGGTACTTGGATGACTTTGCTGATGACAATCACAGCGCCGCCCATAATCTCGCGCCCACGGTAATAGGTAACATGGTTCATATGGACAGTGCTTGCGCATAACGGTGGAGGCAGAGTGAGAAGCATGGGCACGAGATTATGGGTGGGTACTTGGATGACGCTGCTGATGACAATCACAGCGCCACCCATAATCTCGCGCCTGCGCAATCACCTCAAAAGCGTTCACACTTTGCACAGTGCTCACTCCCGCGAGAGTGGCACTGGGCATGCACAAAACTTCAGGAGGACAGTTACATGAGGAAGGCGTCCTCATGTATGGAAATGAGCAATGGGGGACGGCGTACAGTGGCAGGAGGGGGAATAACGGACGCCAGAAAGCTCGCCCCCGTGACCATAAAAACAGATTTGCATACAAAAAGGTAAGACTTCATAAAGTATTTTTTTAGGTCTCAAAGGGGGCACAATAACAACAGGAACCTTTCCAGAATGCAGCCCAGGAGCTGCAGAGGGGAATCTTTTATTTTTTTTGCTAAATTTCTGGTGACAGGTTCCCTTTAAAGTGAACCTGTCAGGTGCAATCTGCACTCAGAGCCAGGAGCAGGTCTGGGTGTATATTGCTATTCCCTGCCTAACTGTCCCTGTATACACTAGCATAGATAAAGGCATCTATAGAAAAAGTATTTTTAAAGAGCTTATATCTTATGCTAATTAGCGCGGGGACTAGTCCCAAGGGCGTTACTTCACTTGGCTAGTCGGCTCACATAGCGTGTTAGTACTCACACAGGGGCGTAATAACATGCTAACATGCTATGCGAGCCGACTAGCCAAGTGAAGTAACGCCCTTGTGACTAGTCCCCGCGCTCATTAGCATAAGATATAAGATCTTTAAAAATATTTGTTCTTGATCTCTTTATCTATGCTAGTGTATACAGGGACGGTTAGGCAGGGATTAGCAATATGCACCCAGAACTGCTCCTGGCTCTGAGTGCATATTGCACCTGACAGGTTCACTTTAAAGGGAACCTGTCACCAGATTTGGGGCCTATAAGCTGCGGCCACCACCAGTGGGATCTTATATACACATTCTAACATGCTGCATACCTCCCAACCGTCCCGGATACAGCGGGACTTTCACGCTTTACGTTGTTTGTCCCGTTGCCACGGGCGGAACGGCCGGCTCCCGGGCTCCGCCCACCCACTCTCTCACCGCCTCCCTGCTTTTCCCTCCTACCATCCTAGTAGACGTGGCATAGAGAGGAGCGCTGCCTGTGCTGCTGCTGGTACAGTAAACTAATCTCCCCAGCGCTGATTTCCCTCCCTCCCCCCTCACCCCCGGCCGGAGCCTGTCTGTGCGGTCGGCCCGCCACCTGTCTGTGCGGGCGCCCCCCTGCCGCCTGTCTGTGCGGGCGCCCCCCTGCCGCCTGTCTGTGCGGGCGCCCCCCGCCGTCTGTGTGTGCGGGCGCCCCCCGCCGCCTGTGTGTGCGGGCGCCCCCCGCCGCCTGTCTGCGGGGGCCCCCCGCCGCCTGTCTGTGCGGGCGCCCCCCTGCCGCCTGTCTGTGCGGGCGCCGCCCGCCGCCTGTCTGTGCGGGCGGCCGGCCGCCTGTCTGTGAAGGCGACCGGCTGCCTCTCTGTTCGGGCCGCCTCTTTGTGCGGTCGGCCCGCGCCTCTCTGTGCGGCGGCCCACCACCTGTCTGTGCGGGCGCCCCCCGCTGCCTGTCTGTGCGGGCGGCCCGCCGCCTCATTGTGCGGGCGGCCGGCCGCCTCTCTGTGCGGGCGGCTGGCCGCCTCTCTGTGCGGGCGGCCCGCCGCCTGTCTGTGAAGGCGGGCGGCCGGCCGCCTGTCTGTGAAGGCGACCGGCCGCCTCACTTTGCGGGCGACCGGCCGCCTCACTGTTGCTGCCTGCGTGTCCGTGCTGGAGGCCCGCCGGCTGCCTGCGTGTCCGTGCTGGAGGCCCGCCGGCTGCCTGCGCGTCCGTGCTGGAGGCCCGCCGGCTGCCTGCGCGTCCGTGCTGGAGGCCCGCCGGCTGCCTGCGCGTCCGTGCTGGAGGCCCGCCGGCTGCCTGCGCGTCCGTGCTGGAGGCCCGCCGGCTGCCTGTGCGTCCGTGCTGGAGGCCCGCCGGCTGCCTACGCGTCCGTGCTGGAGGCCCGCCGGCTGCCTGCGCGTCCGTGCTGGAGGCCCGCCGCCTCCCTGCTTTTCCCTCCTACCATCCTAGTAGACGTGGCATAGAGAGGAGCGCTGCCTGTGCTGCTGCTGGTACAGTAAACTAATCTCCCCAGCGCTGATTTCCCTCCCTCCCCCCTCACCCCCGGCCGGAGCCTGTCTGTGCGGTCGGCCCGCCACCTGTCTGTGCGGGCGCCCCCCTGCCGCCTGTCTGTGCGGGCGCCCCCCTGCCGCCTGTCTGTGCGGGCGCCCCCCGCCGTCTGTGTGTGCGGGCGCCCCCCGCCGCCTGTGTGTGCGGGCGCCCCCCGCCGCCTGTCTGCGGGGGGCCCCCCGCCGCCTGTCTGTGCGGGCGCCCCCCTGCCGCCTGTCTGTGCGGGCGCCGCCCGCCGCCTGTCTGTGCGGGCGGCCGGCCGCCTGTCTGTGAAGGCGACCGGCTGCCTCTCTGTTCGGGCCGCCTCTTTGTGCGGTCGGCCCGCGCCTCTCTGTGCGGCAGCCCGCCACCTGTCTGTGCGGGCGCCCCCCGCTGCCTGTCTGTGCGGGCGGCCCGCCGCCTCATTGTGCGGGCGGCCGGCCGCCTCTCTGTGCGGGCGGCCGGCCGCCTGTCTGTGAAGGCGGGCGGCCGGCCGCCTGTCTGTGAAGGCGACCGGCCGCCTCACTTTGCGGGCGACCGGCCGCCTCACTGTTGCTGCCTGCGTGTCCGTGCTGGAGGCCCGCCGGCTGCCTGCGTGTCCGTGCTGGAGGCCCGCCGGCTGCCTGCGTGTCCGTGCTGGAGGCCCGCCGGCTGCCTGCGTGTCCGTGCTGGAGGCCCGCCGGCTGCCTGCGCGTCCGTGCTGGAGGCCCGCCGGCTGCCTGCGCGTCCGTGCTGGAGGCCCGCCGGCTGCCTGCGCGTCCGTGCTGGAGGCCCGCCGGCTGCCTGCGCGTCCGTGCTGGAGGCCCGCCGGCTGCCTGCGCGTCCGTGCTGGAGGCCCGCCGGCTGCCTGCGCGTCCGTGCTGGAGGCCCGCCGGCTGCCTGCGCGTCCGTGCTGGAGGCCCGCCGGCTGCCTGCGCGTCCGTGCTGGAGGCCCGCCGGCTGCCTGCGCGTCCGTGCTGGAGGCCCGCCGGCTGCCTGCGCGTCCGTGCTGGAGGCCCGCCGGCTGCCTGCGCGTCCGTGCTGGAGGCCCGCCGGCTGCCTGCGCGTCCGTGCTGGAGGCCCGCCGGCTGCCTGCGCGTCCATGCTGAATGGGTGTGGATGGGGAGTGGATATGGGCGTGACTGTGAAATGGGTGTGGTTAGGGGGTGTGGCCTAAAAATTTGCCGCGGCGCGCTGTGCGCACCGCAAACTTTGTCCCTCTTTTCCTTCTTTAAAAGTTGGGAGGTATGCATAATGGTCGACGTGGAATACCATCATCAGAATTTTCGATGTGGAGGTGCAGGAAGAACTGTAATAATGGTGATGCTATAATAATACGGAAATATATTTCCTGTATGAATGATGTTAATTGATTCTCTCTCTGTGGATCAGATCGCTTGTATTTCTCTAACGGAGCCAACCAGATGGAATATAACCCGAGGAGAAACCATGTCGTCCGCAAGATCCCTAATTATCAAAGGCTGAACTGCAAGTGAAGATAAACTATGTAATGTGCATCACACCTAATGCGTGATATTAATGCAGGTATACATGTTAAAATGTTAAATAAAACTACATACAGCTTTACCAGAGACTTTCCATAAATGTATGTGTCGCGGGCGGGGAGGAGGGTGTCAGCACACTACGCTCACCCCTTCTGCTCGGGTCCGGCGGTTGCTGCTCAGTGGTGGCTCGAGCTGTGGGCCGGATCCCGGGGGTTCTCGAGCAGCACTCCTCGCCCGTGAGTGAAAGGGGGGTTGTGTGTGGGGATTGTTGATTGTCCGTGACGCCACCCACGGTTGTGGTGATTTCACCACCGCTGCTCAATATGGGGATCCCGGGGATGGTGATGCGGAGCAGCCAGGTGTTGTGTTGCCCCTCCGTGGGTAGGGGTTGGTAATCCCGGGGCCCGGTGATGAGATGGGAGATGCAGGGCCTGGTGGGCGCAGGGACGCGGGGGCAGCGCTGTGCCTTGCGGCACTGTGGTACTCACTCAGCCTGAGACGTTGACACAGTTTTACGGTAAACCATACGGCTGGAAAGACGGTTCCCACGGACGGCTGCACTTGCTCTCCCAGTAGGTGACGGTGATGTCCCTTTTCCTTGCACCTTTGTTTCTGTGTTGGTAGCGATGGGTTCCCACCGGTAACCCGCTCCCCGGCTTCAAGCTGGGCCGGAGGAGCTCTACTCTTTGCCCGCAGGCGCTGGCCCTGAGAAACTGGTGCCCTGGCGGTGGCGGTGTTTCTGCTACAATGGTTGGGCTGTTGCCTTCAATCGGGACTTGGTTGTTGGGGGATCGACGTCCCCTTCACTGACGGATTTGGCAAATTCTGGCGACTCCAAGCCTTGCCGGGGTCCGAGAGGCCCCTGCCCTGGTGCTGACTGTCCTTTGGTACACTGCTCCAGACCGCCGGGCCACTACTCGTCCGCGGTCCTTCCAGGAACTTCCAAACAGTCCCCCTCCAGACAGTCACCGCTGTTGCTGACCTTGCTGACCTGTCCTGCACACAGCTGGACTCACTTCAGGCTTTCTTTCTGTCACCTTTCACCTTCCTTAACTCATCTTAGCTGTTTACTCAAGCTCTCCCTGAGCTAATCTGCCACTGCTTCCGCTTCCTCCTCCAAACTCTATCTGCCTAGTACTTCCTGCCTCCAGGGCTGTGAACTCCTCGGTGGGCGGAGCCAACCGCCTGGCCCACCCCCTGGTGTGAACATCAGCCCCTGGAGGAAGGCAACAAGGATTTTAGTTTAGCTTTGGTGTTCCTAACTGGGGTGTAGGGTGTGGTGGTGCAATGACCTGTGACCCCTGGCTTGCCCAGGGCATCACATATGGGTATTGGATTCCAATGGACTCACAGCGAACAGGTCAACAGCACAAACAAGTGGTGCTCTATGTTTTATAGTAGAGAGGAACATAACACACATAATTGGCCGGCAGCTGGCACTGATATAGCTGTGCAGAGATCTTGTCTCTGCGTGGCGTCGGCAATACATTTCAATGGAATATGCATCAAAGAAGCCACATTCAACTGAAGTAAAGCGCTGACGGCGGAGGCCCCCTGGACCGAGCCACAATCGATCGTTATGGTCTATGGTGCCTACAGGTCGCATGTGCAAAAAAGAGGACCCCAACGGAACGGAGGACAGGTGACAAGAATCTTTTTTTATGTGTATGTGAGGAATGGCACAATAGGGGACATTAATACAGGATGGGGCATTGCTACAAGAAGGGGACCAGGATGGGGATACTACTACAACATGGGGACCAGGATGGCACATTTATTCAAGATGGGATCCATGAAGGGGCATTACTACAGGATAGGGACATTAAATCAAGATGGGGACTAGTGTAGGGGGGTTAAGGCTACACCAACCCCTGCAGAAGTAGCCATCACACCTAATGGGTTTATCTGCTGTAGCAAACTGTATGTGTATTTTGTAAATGGCCGCCAGGTGGGCGTTTGGGTTTGTAACGGCTGCCCTGGCACCTGGTTAGGTAAACAATGGGATAAGAGAAAGGAGGAGGATAGGATAGTGTGTATATAGGACAGGGTATAGAAGGAGGGGAGGAGATAGAATGAAGAAGCTATTTATTGACCAAATTAACGATCCTAAGGGTCATCCCATTCATCCTGAACATGTGGGGTCCTGCTGTTTAGAAGACTGTTTAACTGCGTCCCCAGTAGCCAGGTATAGTCTGGTCGGTTGGGGAGGCGTCAGTTCTTTCCTGGATATGAAACCCCTAGGAAATCCCCTGTGAGACCGAAAGTCAGTGGGCCCTTGTCTGAGAAGGGCAGGTCGTGGCCTATAGCATGAGCGGAGGAGTGCCGTCGCACATAGCCTTTCCAAAGTGCAAGCTAATCCCTGTGGGTGGGACGGATAGGCTTAAGGACTATTTGAATCAGTTCGTGCAGTGTGACATCAGACGGGAGAATGAGGGGTCTAGTGGTGTCCAATAGAGCCCAGGTGCCAGGAAAGCAGGTGGGCTCCAGGATGGGGACATTACACCAAGAAGGGGACAAGTATGGGGCATTACTATAAGAAGGAAGAAGGGGAAGGGGACCATGATGGGCACAATGCTACAAGAAGGGAACCATGATGAGGCACATTACCAGAAGAAGGGGACCATGATGGGGCACATTGCTACAAGAAGGGGATAAGGATTGGGCATTACTACAAGATGGGGATCAGGATGGGGCATGTTGCTACAAAAAGGGGACCAGTATGGGAACATTACTACAAGGGGACCAGGATTATGCATTACTACAAGAAGGGGACAAGGATGGGCACATTACTACAAGAAGGGGACCCGAAGGAGACTTTTCTACAAGATGAGGACAAGTATGGGGTACTTTACTACAAGTAGAGGACAAGGATAGAGCATTACTACAAGAAGGGGACCAGGATGAGCATATTACTTCATCAAGGGGATCAGGATTAGCAATTAATACAAGCTGAGGACCAGGATACGATACATTACTACAAGAAAGGGACCAGGATGGGACACATTATTACAAGAAGGCGAGCAGGATGATTGACATTACTACAAGAAGGGGACCAGAATGGGGGTGATTACTACAAGATGAGGACTAGGATAGACACATTACTAAAAGATGAGGACCAGGATGGGGGCATAACTATAATATAGGGACCAAGATGTGGTCATTACTAGTAGATGAGGACCAAGAAAGGCACATTACTACAAGATGGAGACGAAGATCGGGCACATTACTACAAGATGTTGGCCAAAATTACTATATTATGCTAATTGTAAGACAATATAACTTACAAGAAGGGGATAAAATGTAAAAAAAAATAAAAACCATGTTAAAAAAATTTAAAAGAAGGCATGAAAAAATGTTTTACCACTAAAAATGCTGTTTTAAATATACACTAAAATAAACAAAAAACATGCACATTTGTTATTGCCACATCCGTTATGACCCAAGCTATAAAACTGTACTATAAACCATTCGATTAATGCGATTTAAAAAAATAAATACTGTAAGTGAAAAATGTTCAAAAAAAGTGGTCAAAAGGTGTATAGAAAAAAAATATCACTAAAAATGTCACTTGTCCTTCAAAGAATGCGGACACCCAAATTCAGATTTCTTTCTATGTGCGGCCCATATACCCAGCTGAGTTTGAGATTCCTAATTTAGCCCAAAAAGTTTTACTTTGGTCTCATCTGACCAGAGCACCTTCTCCCACATGCTAGCTGTGTCCCCTAACAGGACTCCTTGTAGCTTGCTTTCAAAAATGTCTTTCTTCTTGCCACCTTTCCATAAAGGCCAGATTTGTGGAGTATATGACCAATAGTTGTCCTATAGACGGATTCTTCCACCTGAGTTGTGAATCTCTGCATCTCCACCAGTGACCATGGGCCTCTGGCTGCTTCTCTAATTAGTGCTCTCCTTGCTTGGGATGTCAGTTTAGGTAGACGGCCATGTCTTGGTAGGTTTGCAGTTGTGTCATAATCCTTCCATTTTTGGATGATGGATTGAACAGTGCTCCGTGATATATTCAAAGCTTGGGTTATTTTTTTTTTTTATAACCTAACCATGCTTTACTCTTCGCCACAACTTTATCCCTGACCTGTCTGGTGTGTTCCTTGTTTTTCATGATGCTGTTTGATCCCTAATGTTCACAAACAAACCTCTGAGGCCTTCACAGAACAGCTGTAGTTATACAAAGGATAAATTACACATAGGCGGACTCAATTTACTAATTAGGTGACTTCTGAAGACAACTGGTCACTCACGATTTATTTAGGGGTGTCACATTACGGGGGCTGAATACAAATACAAAACACAATTTTCAGGTTTACATTTTTTAAATATTTAGAAAACCATGTATGTCCTTTACACTTCACAAAAGCTTGCTACTTTGTGTTGGTATGTCACATAAATCCCAATAACATACATTTAAGTTTATGGGTTTAATGTGAAAAAATGTGAAAAAGTTCATGGGGTATGAATATGTAGCGCCCCTGAGACTGGGTGCTACAGGGTATTGTATTGTATGTATTTTTATGTATTTTATAAAGTCCGTCCACCCTGGCAGGAAGAGGTTAAGTCTGTCTCTGCAGCACGCAGCCACACACACACAGACAGAAAGAACACTCCTTAGGTGGGGGCACGTGCAGGAGGAAGCTACAAAAGGGACAGTTTGGTTTCACTTTACTTCAGAATGCCTTGGGAAAGCACTGAGAGCGGGCACGCAGTGTCCAGCTCCCTGGGAGCATCCCTCTCAGGGAAGCAGAGCAGAGGAGCCATCAGGTCCAGACTGGTTATACACCCTTTCCTTACCTGAGAACGGGTGAGTGGATGATTGAGGACCCCTAAGCTGAAGGAGCGGACAGCGTCAGTTAGGAGTCTCCAGATCCATTAGCAGGCAAAGACCTGGAATGGTGGAATGGGAGAGGTGGCTAGCCGGGAAGGAGTTGAGAGCCTGGGACCGGTAGTAGTGTGGCATGGGGGAGAAGAGGGTTAAAGAGCAACACAGCTTCGGGTAGCAGAGTAGAGGGTCCCAATAGCTCCAGAAACAAGGAGGGGACCACCACACAAGAGCACAGAAGGAGAAAGTATCGCGGGCGGAGGGGCCGCGCTCGCTACGCTCGGGTCCGGGGCTGCTGCTGCTCGGTGAGTCGAGCGGTGGGCCGGACCCGGGGGACTCGAGCAGCACTCCTCGCCCACGAGTGAAAAGGGATGGTTTGTTTGGGGAGATAGTTTGTGACGCCTCCCACGGGTCATGGTGATAATGGGCACCACCGCTGCTGGTGACGGGGATCCCGGGAGCGATGGCAGGGAGCAGCTAGGATGTTGGTTCCCCCTCCGTGGGTAGGGGTTGGTGATCCCGGGGCCCGGTGGTGGTACGGAGAGGCAGGGTAGCTGGGGTGCAGGGTTGCAAAGGCAGCGCGGCGCAGTACCGGATGAAACTGTTGTGCTCACTCAGACACAGATTCACAGAGTCTCTGGTAAACCAAACTGCTGGATGGACGGGTCCCGCAGCCGGCTGCAGTGTCTTTCCCTGCACCGCTGTAGAATGTATTGACTCCGATGGTTTCCCAACGGTAGTCCGCTCCCCGGCGTGTATTTACCGAAGGAGCCCGTTTTGCCCGCAGGTGCTGGCCCTTGGATCTCAAGCCTATGGCGGTGGCTTTTTATCCTCACTGTGTGGACTGTTGCCTTCTATCGGGTCTTGGGTGTTAGGGAACCCCTGGGGTTCCAGTCACTCTCGGATTTCACCATTGTCGGCGGCTCCTTGCCTGGTCGGGGTCTGATGGCCCTGCCTTTGTGCTTGGTTCAGATCTGCTCCCCGGCTCGTTACCGGCGGGCCACCGCCCGTCCCCGGTCCTACGGTTCCGCTGACCTGCGCCAACTCCTGCAGATGGCCACCACTGTCTGCCGACCTTGCTGACAGTGCCTGGGCTCCTACCCAGACACTAACAGTTTTTCTCCTGTCACTTTCAACTCCAAAACTGAACGAACTGCTTTTTCCCGCCTCCAGGCCTGTGAACTCCTCAGTGGGTGGGGCCAACAGTCTGGCTCCGCCCCACCTGGTGTGGACATCAGACCCTGGAGGAGGCAACAAGGATTTTGTTTGACTGATGTTGACTATCCAGGGGAGGGGGTGTGTGTGATGTTATGTTTGTGACTTCCTGGCTAGTCCAGGGTGTCACAAAAGCCCACAGGCTGCTCTACCAGACTTTAACCTCTGCCCTGCCTGGGAATGACCGGAGTCATTGCAGTAAAGAAAGAACTGTGAGTAAACAAAATCTGAAACCCGCAACCCAGTGACTCTGACTCTGTTTGTCGTCGCCTTGTGATTGGGCGATTCCCAGTTCCCCGTTCTCCCTCCCGGGGCCCGCTCTGCCTGTGGGGGGCGATATCATCCCAGCTGTACCCCAACATCTTCCCCGGCGAGGTACCCTGCAGCGGCAGCCTTATCCCTGGCCGCAAGTGGCGTAGTCAACATCATCCGTTCCACTCCTGGAGGAGGACAGGTCGGGGGAAGGGTCCGCAGCGGAGGAGGCCGGGATCCCAGTCACCACCGTAACCGGTGACTACCTCTCCAGGAACAATCCTTGCAAGCCTCCCTTTTACTGTGCATCACGGAACCGGGTCAAGCCATGACTTCTACAAACCACTGGCCCGGCGATGGGTATACAAGGTATAGACCAAAGCTTCTATCTTGAGCTTCATGGGGTGTCACAAATGCTTTTTCAAGGCACTGTATATGACTATGGGTAAATAGATGGTAACTATTCTCCACAGCTGATCTATCACACAGACGATCTGTACAGCTTCTTCATTGTTTTATGACTTTCTTTCCCTATTTCTAATGCTGAGATGTGATGTCTTCTCACTATCCAGATTTAGCGTTTCCTGCTTCTGCTATTATACAGGCTCTGATTGTGATACCTGAAAGGCATTATGGGGAAGCACAGCGACACCTGAGGTTATGTACGCCTTCTCTAGCTGATGAAGTCTTGCAATTTAGGAAATTTGAATGAATCGAATTCCAAATTGTTCAAATTTGCTGGGTTCCTCAGCAATCAACATGAGTTTGATTTACATAATCAATTCGCTCATCTCTACCTGCTACTTCACTATTGTTACATAGCAATAGATTTCAAGGATATGCCATGTATTCTGTCAGGGGTTGATACTGTATTTTCCAGATTATAAGACGCGCTTTTTTCCCCCAAAACTGGGGGTAAAATGGAGGTGCATCTGTGTCGCCCCTGCAGCGGTTGAACCGCTTGGATCCGGGAGTGACAATCCGTGGCTCGAGGGTCTCCGGACCTGGGGGCTCAGGGCCACACTCGAAAGAAGGGGGTATTTACAGGGGAGGTATAGTTCGTGACGCCACCCGTGGTGTACGGTGATTGGGAGTACCGCCGCTGCCGTTGGAAGTGCCCGGGCTGATGGAGTGGGGCAGCTAAGGTGTCACGGGTAGAGGAAGACCCCGGGACTCGGTGGGATGCCGTGGGATGCAGGGTTCACTCAGCTACTCACTCAGTCAATAAGAAGATGCTGACAACCAGGTAAACCAAATCTCGGGGTATCACTGCCGCTTGAGGGGAGCACGTCCGGGTCCCATCCCCTATAGTGTTGCCTGGTGATCCGTGACCTGCCTCCTGGCACTAAATTTAACTTCAATGTGGTGGCCCAGTAGTCTGAAACTTGCTGGGCCCCGCTCCCCACTATGGCTAAGTGTGGGAGCCTGCTCTCAGGGCTCACAATTGGGATTTTTTTCGACCGTTTGGTTGGAAGGCCCTGTCCCCCTCGTTGCGCTAATGCCCGGATTCTGGAGCGGGTGGGAACAGATCATAAAGCCTCCGTTCTCCTTGAGTGATTGCCGGGTTGCCTGAAGCTTCACCCCAACCTAGGGTCCGCGTACCCCGTCGTGCCTTCGGTCCCGGACCGGTGACAGTGTCAGGCTGCTGACTGTCCTCCTTGACAGGTCCAGGCACCTAGCCGCAATCCCCTGCGACAGGGGGCCTGAATCCTCTTGGTCCAGACCACCGTCTGCAACTTAGACAGCTTCTCTTGGGAGCCACCACTCCCAAGCTCCTCTCAACTCACTCTCCTACTCCTTCACTGACTACACTCCTCACCTCCCCTCCCTGACCCCCAGGTGGGCGACTCTATTCCACTCAAGCCGTACACTGGTGTGCCTGGTGGGTGTGGTGCAGTGTGTATCTAGGATTTGATTTCCTGTTGGAGGCAACACTACAAGATAGGCACCCAGAACCACGAGGGATGTGGATACTGCATGGGAGGGCAGTTTGTGCAGCACCCTGTGACGACCTGATAGTCCAGGGGCGTCACGCATCTGACAATCCGGATATAGATTACCGGGACGGAGGTGGTAGAGCGGAGTCATAGGAGGCAGGGGCTCGGAGGAGCAGTGGAGCGGCTCTGCAGGGTCACAGGATGGGGTGTCTCAGCGGCTGGTGCATTGATCTGAATGCAGGCTCCATTGAATTGCCCAGGGATGATGCAATGGACTTCAAGGAAATGGCTGCGGAGACGGCGCATGTGCAGATTGACGCAATGGACTTCAAGAAAATGGCCACAGAGTCCTATCTGTGCACGTGCCGCCTCCACACCCATTTTCTTGAAGTCCATTGTGTCAACTACAGGCGATTCAAAGACACCCTATCTTGTGACCCTCCTAGTCGCTCCACTGCAGTGCCCCCCTCGCAGTCCACTGGCAGATCAATGGCGCCCGCCGCAACACCGCCGAGCCCACAGTATCGCTGACCCTCCATCCACTGTCCCTGCTGAACCACAACACCACCTCCTCTGAGCCTGCAACATCGCTGACCCTGCCTCCTGTGACCTTCCAGAGCCGCTCCACCACCGCCGCTGCCCCCTGGTGAACATTAGGATTAAGATGCACTAGTATTATGAAATATACCCTCATTTTAACATTAAAAATTATTTTTTTCTAATTTTCTCCTCTAAATTTGCGGTGCCTCTTATAAAATGAAAAATACGGTACTTCATAAATTCCCTTAAAAAGGTTTCTCTGTCTCACTAATGGCAAAACTGAAAATCATATATGCACCACCTGGAAGTACAATAGCACTGCGGTCATATACTTCCCCCACCTGTCAGTATCAAAGGCACATCTGCCTATTTATGGCTAACTATAATGGAAACTATGTAAGCCATTAAGTTTTACGCCAGGAAAATCAGTTCTGTAAAGATTAGATAAAAAAAAACAGATTAGAAAGTAGTAAATATAAACAATATATAGAAGTAGAATGGCCATAGAGAAGAGCTCTTATGGCAACAGCCTGTCCTATAGATCTTCATGGTAGGGTTTCCCTATGAGTAGAAGATCTGTAGGTGACAGGTATTTAAATAATAGAAGTTAAAGGAAAATGATTGGGTTTAGCTATAGTTTTTTTAAATAAAATAAAAAAAACATTAGTTCGTAAAGGCACAATTGTGTATATACAAATGATAAATCCAAAATCAGCCACTAGAGGGCCATACTGGGATAAAAACATTCACATCAGACCCTTCCCTATGGTGTAACATCGGAAGCTGTTGAGCTATATATACTGTATATCCTACATACAGTATAAGGACAATGCGGGGGGGGGCGTATTAAGGTTTCTGCACCAGTTTTTCAGCTCAAAAAAGTTGCATATTTCTGCATATGTCTTTTCTGCACAAAGATGAGCAACTTTTTGAAATTGTATGCTGTTCTTGCCACATTTTAGAAGTAATCATGTTTAGCTCTTAAAATAAGATTTTAGCCAGATTTATTCATTGTAATTCATTATAAAAAAGAGGCAAAGTCACTCCAGGAAGGAGTGGCATAACAGCTGTAGGCCGTTGGACGCAGATTGAGGCTGAATGATTCAGACTTCATCTACAGGGAAAGATGCGGGCTCAGCATGTGAGCCCGCGTCAAAGGCAGAGAGACGACTCATGACGTACGAAGGAGTTAAAGAGAACCTGCCAGCAAGACTTTTCTAACTAAAGTACAGACAGGGTGTTACGGGGGGCTGTCTGATAATAAAACCCAAAGGAATATCAGACAGTCAGGGTCCACCGTGCAAAGACTCTGCTGCAGACTATGGCAGAGAATAAGGGGTATATAAGTGTGCCACTGTAAATAGTAATAGCGCAAGTGCAGAGTGCAATACCTCTGTTAAACTCACAGAGGAATATAATTAGAAAATAAAGCAATTCCTCCCTTACTTGGAGGGCGTGTGGTATGGTCTCTGTTAATGGTCACAGAGACAAAAGCAGTGAGTGTGAAATGGCACCTACCTAGGTCCGTTCCTCTAGCGGTGCCAGGAGACGGACAGCAGCGTAAGCCGCACAAAGCTCCTACCTGCGTTCGCTCCACTAGTGTGCGAGGACACGAACCACTAGATATGGCACCTGCCTAGGTCCGCTCCACTAGTGGTGCAAAAGAGACGGACAGCAGCATAAGCCGCACAAAGCTCCTATCTATGTTCGCTCCCCTAGTGTGCGAGGATACGAACAACTGCCAGACGCAGTATAAGGAACATTACCCTAGCGGCAACGTCCACCTACGAGTAGAATCACAAGGCCCAGCCGGACCATGTGCCTCAGGCACCTGCCTATGTCCGCTCCAATAAGAGGTAAGGATACGGACCGCAGCCGAAACTGTAAGGTATAAGAACGCTACCCTGCCGGTAGCGCTCACCTAGCATAGACAGAGAGATGCCTAGAGGGACGTGCACAGAGTGTCTACTCTCATGCATGAACCAAGAGGACTGAGCGCCGGGCGGCATGCATCAGGGTCTTATATAGACTCTGTGCCTCATCCAAGATGGAGGACACCAGAGCCAATCCGCTGCCAGAATGACAGCAATGACGTCACGCTGGCCTATCACCGAGCAAAGCGTCACAAGCACATGACCAGCGACCAATCGGCATAGAAGGTGTCAGAGACATGTGACCACGTGTCACAAGCACATGACCAGCGGCCAATCAGCTTAGAAGGTGTCAGAGACATGTGACCTCGTGTCAGCGATGATGTCACCCGCACATGTTCAATGGCTCCAAGATAGGACTTAGTCTCCAGTGCTTGCACATGTGCAGTAGCAAGAAATCCAAACATAGTCTCCAGTGCTCGCACATGTGCAGTAGCAAGAAATCTGAACATAGTCTCCAGTGCCACAGCAACCGTAACACAGGGCCATATTGATGCTGTTACACTGATTAAAATGATACCTGTGGTGAATAAATCTATTTTGTAGATTTTATGTAATGAGTGTTTGAAGTTTTCTTGTAATCATAGCTTTGTCCATCGGAGCAGGTCTGTTGGGTGGGACTGCGAGTAGGGTCTTCGGCTCCGAAACAGCCCCTCCACTGCCTCTGGTGTCTTTACCGTCTTCCTGTTTCAATTTCGACTTCTTGGCAGTCTTCAGAAGAATGACGCTGGTGGTGGTGCATGCACAGATTGACATCTCAGCTCAGTGAACTGAGATCTAAATCTGCGCATGCGCCGTCAGCAGCGCCATTTTTCTGAAGACTGCCAGGAGATCTATGTGAATTGGTGTGGGAGATGAGCATAGTCTTATTTTCATTTTGCATAGAACCGGGTTCCATTTAGTAAGGTGTTTTCCAAGTAATGGACAAACCCCTTTATTGGAAGCTTTACTGTATAAACCCCTATGAAGTTATTTCAATGTATTCTTGGGGACAAACAGCTGTAATGTAGATATATTAAAAATTATTTGTTTGCACAGTAGCATTTTCTGGTAATTTTAAAAAAAAAATTTGCTACAGAAATCGTAAAGAGAAAACAAGAACATTCTTCTAGCCTCACTGCAAGATCCTCTGGTCGGCCATTGTCACCGTGGATGGAGTTTCAGGCCATCATATGGCTCCAATGTAGGACAGGTGTGCGTCTGTCTACGAAAACAGAAGAGGAAGAGATACTGAGAACTACAGCTGAATCTGTGCAGAATTATCATGGGACCAGGGGAGTAGCTGTATGGGGTGCAGACGTAGCAGTCACTAAAGTCCTCTCTACCACATAGGAAGACAGCAGTGTTATAAAGTGGTAGGTAGGAGTCCTACCTCCTAGGTCAGGAGTTTCAAGATATGCATCAGCATGAAACTAGAGATAAAATATAGTTATTATTACTCACTAATGCAAAGAGAGGCAGATACTACTGAAGAATTGTGGTTTTTAGGGTGCTCTTGTTCCGAGGCACTGCGCATGAGCAGACTCTAGGGACTATGAAATATGAATAGATTACATCAGAGAATAATGCCAACTCATCATATGTTTATGTCACGCTAGCGGGTGTGGACCCACAGTGCAAAAAACTGGGCTTACCCTGAAGGGGCATGACTAAGTGCCTATCTGGTTTTCACCAGAGCCTCTGATAGCTGAGCTGCCGGTAAACATCAGATGTGAAGCCCCGCAGGTGTAGTGTCGGTGTCGGTGCATTACCTTCAGGGACTCCACGTTGCTGGATCTCCGTCACTGGTAGGAAATCTTCTGTTTTGATCGTGACGCCACTCTCAGTATTGCGGCCAGTAGGGACCGCCACTGCAGGTTGAGGGTCGCCTGGGGCTGATGGTGTGTGCAGTTAGATGTAGGAGCCTCCTGAGAGTGAGGCAAGCCCCAGGGCCCTGTGTAGGTTTGTAGTACCACAAGTCGCAGAATGACCACACAGGCAGGATGTCTTTCAGGGTTTTTACTCACATTAGATGGCAGGGTGAGTAACCCGGGCGTAGCTGAGATGAACCAGGTAGGAACCAGGTATCCTTCAGGCTGACTTTATGAGGGTGACTACTGACTCGCCTTCCTTAGCCCTTGGTGGTTTGGGGTGACCCCGACTTTGAGTCCCTATGGGGGTCACCCAGGGAAGATGCTTCCAGCCTCTCTCCCCTTCTTGTTTGCCGTGTGCTTGTTCCCCGGACCAGGCCACTCCAGCCTCTTGCCTCCTATGACCTATGGGCCCTCACTGCGGTTACGTGGCTGCGGCTTTTGTAGTGTTGTGGTGTGGGCTTTAGGAGCCCCACACCGGCAGGTTTAGCAGGGAAAGGTGAATCTATCCTCGCTTCGGGATCTGCCGCCCGGTTGGGCCTGGTGCTCTCTAGCAGTCTCCTTACTTCCCACTCCGTGCACTCTCTAGCTGAAGCTGGCTTTCAGGCAGCACTCCTAGTTGACCGTTCTCCCCCGTCTGTAGCCACTGCGCGGGCGCTGTTAGACAGCAACAGCCCCACAGGTCTGCTCCTCACTGAGCCCTATGGAGTTCTGCTCTAACTGACTCACTGCTCCTCCTCTCCTGTTCTTGCCTACGCCACCTAGCAACCAGATTCTCTTACCACACCCCTTGAGAGGAGATGGAGACTCTACCCCCTCCACTATTCCAGTGAAGGTGAAGGCTTGCCCCCTCCTGGGATCCCCAGGGGTCCTCTCATGGGTACATGTGTGAGACCTGATCACTATGCGCCTGTGTTCCACACCCCAGTCAGCCTTCTGGATTACCTGTATTGTACTGTCCCCAGCATGGGTGCAGTACTCAGTGGTGCCTGACCAGGTCAGGGGCGCCACATTCCCCCTTAGTTATCACCAGCACGTCCTCGGGCTGCAAGACAACATTTTAAAATGCATAAAACATTAAAACATGTAAAACATTTTTAAAACCACCAGATATCAGACATCACCACCCTCCACCCACAAGTCCGTTAACCCACCCAAAACCCTCTCAGGAGGCAGGTCACCGGTCCTTTTGGTAACCAGGTCTGGGCCATCCGTTTCCCCAGACCTTTCCTCCAATCTTCCTCTCCCGTTGGCCGCGACTTCAGCCACTTCTGGCAGGATGTAGAGGCGGCTTTCATGGGCTGGTGGTTTCAGGGTATACCTGGCCTGGTGGATCCGCGCTGTCAGCCTCCTCTGGCAGGATGTAGAGGCGGCCTCCACAGTTGGTGCGGACCAGGTACCCTCTTTGTGGTGGTGAGCCAAGGCCCCATAAACAGGCGTGCTCTCTGGTCGCAGGTGAGCCAAGGCCCTTTTCTACGGACGGGCCCCCCTGGTTGCAGACGAGCCAAGCCCCTAAACAGGCTGGCCCTGGTGGTGGTGCCACTGGTGTAACTATTTACACTGCGAGAGTTTGTGGCTATAGCAAGTTCATAGCCTTAAAGTTTATTTCTCACAATAGTTTTTGTGGGCGCATTTCTTAAACGTTGCAAACAAAACTTGTCAAAACTGGTCAAAACTTCTTACTTTCCTTTACTTTACTCCTCCGTTTCACTAGGGCGTGGGCATGTTGGGCACTGGCACCTGTGACTTTCTTGCTCTCCGTCGTCGTCCGTGGTTGTTTCATCTGTAGGATCTTTGTCTGTGGTTGTTGCATCTGTAGGATCTTTATCTTTCCTTTCTTGGTCTTCATCTGTTTCCTTTTCTGCATCTGTTTCTTTATCTCTGTCTTGTCTTTCTTGTCTTTCTTGTCTTTCTTGTCTTTCTTGTCTTGGACATGGTGCTACGTCTAAGGCATAGTAGCCCCTTTCTCCTTGATGTAAGGTGAACTGTACTAAGTCCCCAACTTTCAGATTTCTGCCTGAATGTCCTCTGGGCAGGTGGGCTTGAACATCTCTTCGATTTACAAATATGCCCTCTTTTATTCCTTTCACGACAATGAAGCCGTATCCGCTTTTCAGGTTGAAGTCCTCTACTATTCCTCTGTAAAGGGGTCCTCTAGCCTGGGCTTCGGACCTTCTTAGGCACCTTTTCTCCTGCAGGTCTCGGGCTGTGACCTCTCTCTGCTCTGGAGACTGTGGTGTTGGAGGACGTTTTGATCTGCTGCGCCGTGTCTTGCGGGTTGGGTTCTGCGAGGTGCAGCTTACAAGCTCCCAGGTGAGGCTTTGGGGCAGATCTTCATCTGCTGACGGTGTCAAGTCTTCCTCCTCCCAGCGGGAATAGGGCAGCATCTCCGGCTCCGGGTAGGGGTCTGCTGCGGTTGGCGTCGGAGTCAGCTCCTCAGCTTCCTGGCCTCCTCTCCCCCTTAGTTCTTCTTGGCACTCCTTTGGTGGCAGTGCTGGGGATGGGCTTCCTTCAGCTGGTCTGGGCGGTGGACTCTCCGGCGCGGCTGCAGGGGTTGCCTGAATCTCCTTGGGGGTATGCGGAGGGAGCAGATACCGATCCACCATCTCTTGCGGGAACTGGGCCTCTAGGTCAGCCTTCAGCTTCCAGTATTCGGGGTCCTCTCCTATCAGGGTCTTCCTAGCAGGGACCTCTTTGGACTGGGGAGCGGTGTCTGCTCTGGCCTTGCAGGCCGGGGAAAATAGTGATGCAATCTCTTGGCGGGCCGCGCCCTGTATGGCGGCGGCCTGGTCTTGGCGGGCCGCGCCTGGCATGGCGGCGGCCTGGTCTTGGCGGGCCGCGCCTGGCATGGCGGCGGCCTGGTCTTGGCGGGCCGCGCCCTGTTTGGCGGCGGCCTGGTCTTGGCGGGCCGCATCTAGCGTGGCTGCGGCCTGGTGCGGTGGCGCCGCGCCGGGCGCCTCTTCTGGGACCGCGGGCGTGGCAGCAGGGGTCGGGGCACTTGCGCTGGCTAGGGCATCACTCGACTCACCCATCTGTGGCAGCATCAGGGTCTGCGTCGTCGCCGCTCGGTCTGACATGCGTCGCGCGGCTCCCTCCTCGTAGGTCCGCACCGCCGCAGCCATCTCCAGGAGCTCCGTGCGTTCTTCCCTAAGCTGTCGCACAATCCCGGCCTCCAGCCGATCGCAGAAGATGGCAAGCTCCCGGCACCACCAGGCAGCAGTGCCTGGTTCTGGGTATCCGCGTCTGGACTCCATTTTCTCTAACAAGCTGCTGGCTTCTCTTCTGCTCCGCCGTCTCTGGACGCTTCCGCTTTCTTCATCAGCGAGGTCAGGACTCTGCAGGGGATCTCTGGGTAGCCACACCTCTTCGTGGGCGGTAACTTCTTCCAGCGCGGGCTGCTGTTGTTTTTCAGCGCGCTTTTCATGGTGGCAATATGGCGGCGCTTCCAATTTTCCAAGCGGACCGCCTAGGCACATGGTCACCTGTCTGAACAGGTCTAGTCCTTATCCTGTTCGTGACGCCAGATGTGAAGCCCCGCAGGTGTAGTGTCGGTGTCGGTGCATTACCTTCAGGGACTCCACGTTGCTGGATCTCCGTCACTGGTAGGAAATCTTCTGTTTTGATCGTGACGCCACTCTCAGTATTGCGGCCAGTAGGGACCGCCACTGCAGGTTGAGGGTCGCCTGGGGATGATGGTGTGTGCAGTTAGATGTAGGAGCCTCCTGAGAGTGAGGCAAGCCCCAGGGCCCTGTGTAAGTTTGTAGTACCACAAGTCGCAGAATGACCACACAGGCAGGATGTCTTTCAGGGTTTTTACTCACATTAGATGGCAGGGTGAGTAACCCGGGCGTAGCTGAGATGAACCAGGTAGGAACCAGGTATCCTTCAGGCTGACTTTATGAGGGTGACTACTGACTCGCCTTCCTTAGCCCTTGGTGGTTTGGGGTGACCCCGACTTTGAGTCCCTATGGGGGTCACCCAGGGAAGATGCTTCCAGCCTCTCTCCCCTTCTTGTTTGCCGTGTGCTTGTTCCCCGGACCAGGCCACTCCAGCCTCTTGCCTCCTATGACCTATGGGCCCTCACTGCGGTTACGTGGCTGCGGCTTTTGTAGTGTTGTGGTGTGGGCTTTAGGAGCCCCACACCGGCAGGTTTAGCAGGGAAAGGTGAATCTATCCTCGCTTCGGGATCTGCCGCCCGGTTGGGCCTGGTGCTCTCTAGCAGTCTCCTTACTTCCCACTCCGTGCACTCTCTAGCTGAAGCTGGCTTTCAGGCAGCACTCCTAGTTGACCGTTCTCCCCCGTCTGTAGCCACTGCGCGGGCGCTGTTAGACAGCAACAGCCCCACAGGTCTGCTCCTCACTGAGCCCTATGGAGTTCTGCTCTAACTGACTCACTGCTCCTCCTCTCCTGTTCTTGCCTACGCCACCTAGCAACCAGATTCTCTTACCACACCCCTTGAGAGGAGATGGAGACTCTACCCCCTCCACTATTCCAGTGAAGGTGAAGGCTTGCCCCCTCCTGGGATCCCCAGGGGTCCTCTCATGGGTACATGTGTGAGACCTGATCACTATGCGCCTGTGTTCCACACCCCAGTCAGCCTTCTGGATTACCTGTATTGTACTGTCCCCAGCATGGGTGCAGTACTCAGTGGTGCCTGACCAGGTCAGGGGCGCCACACAAGCACCACTCGAGGGCAGTCACCAGTACTGCACAAGCTGACCTAAAGGTCAGGGATGTAGGTACGGAGGGCAGGCAGGATGGACTGGACATGCAGGAACAGGAGACAGGCAGGTCAGGTTCGGGTATGGGAGACAGGTGGGTCAGGTTTAGGTACGGGAGACAAGTGAGACTGGCAGGACGTGACTGGAGCAATCAGATAAGAGACCGTAACCGGTGACAGACAGGACAGGATACAGACTAGAATACTGACAAGAACAGGAACCTTAGAAACTTAATTACTCATGCATGCCCCTAGAGTGGAAGGTGCCTTAAATACTCTGTCCCTCCAGCCATAGGCTGGGAAGCATTACAGAGAGCGCACCCTGTCCATTTAAGAAGCAGGGAATGTGCGCATTTGCACACTAAGGACGTTATCAGGAGACCTGGAGCATGGGGGCCGCAGACAAGTGAGAAGGCTGGCTGCGGCAGTGAGTACATCAGTATCCCTGTGGAGAATGTGAGGCGGGACAATGTAGGTATGTCGGCGTTACAGTTTAACTGTTTCATCGTGCATGATGACCCCATCTCTCATCTCTGGTAAAGTGCAAAAACTATAACCAATGATATTCGTGGCTTCGGAGAACTTGGCTCAGATTCCTCCCAGGAAGACTTTTGTCCTGTACTCTGACCGAAAGATGGTGCTGATGAGGGGTGATTCATCTAAACTAGCTGGTCATGCCGGTCAGAAGAAGACTTCCCTCCTTATCTCATGAAACTATTGGAGGCCAAAAATGCAGAAAAATATTGTAGAATTCATTTCAGCCTGCCCTTCATGTGCACAAAACAAGAATCCTAAACAACTTCCACCCGGACATCATCTTTTACCTCTCCCGTACTATCAGTTCCCTTTCAGCTCATTACTATGGACTTTATGATGGGTCTTCCAATGTCCTCTAACCATAACAGGCAACCTTAAGGTCTGAAACCTTGGTCAAAGTTATCTGAGCACATAAATCTCCAAGGGTACCCAAACTTTTACATTGGCCCATTTTCCTTTTTGTAATTTTTAAAATGTAAGATATGAAAATATTTTTTATTTTTTTGCCTAAAATACAAAGAAAATGTGACATCTTTAACTTTATGCCTTTTAAGCCTGCTTTACACGTTGCAATTTCGCATACGATATCGTATGCGATTTGCAACGCCCCCATCGTATGTGCAGCACGTTCAATTTGTTGAACATGCCGAACAAACGATTAACCCCCGTCACACGTTCTTACCTTCCATACGACCTCGATGTGGGCGGCGAACGTCCACTTCCTGGAGTGGGAGGGACGTTCGGCGTCACATCGACGTCACGCGGCAGCCGGCCAATAGAAGCGGAGGGGCGGAGCTAAGCGGGACGTAAACATCCCGCCCACCTCCTTCCTTCCGCATTGCTCTCCGGGAGCCGCAGGATGCAGGTAAGCTGCAGTTCATCGTTCCCAGGGTGTCACACAATGCGATGTGTGCTGCCCCGGGTACGATGAACAACCTGACGTTCAATTCGTCAGGAATGAACGACGTGCATGCGATGAACGGTTTTTCGTTCAATCGCAATTGCACGTCGCTGTCACATGCTACAACATACCTTACGATGCCGGATGTGCGTCACTTACGACGTGACCCCACCGACACATCGTAATATATATTGTAGCGTGTGAAGCGGGCTTTAGGGGTACTTTGCACATTGTGACACCGCTACTGCGATATCGTCGGGGTCAAATCGAAAGTGACGCACATCCGACGCCAGTAACGATGTCGCAACATGTAAAGCCTAGATGCGCCGATTTACAATCGCAAAAGCGTCGTAAATCGACGATCTGTGTAGTGTTGGTCATTTCCATAATTTCGGGACGACCGATGTTACGATGTTGTTCCTCGTTCCTGCGGCAGCACACATCGCTGTGTGTGAAGCCGCAGGAGCAAGGAATATCTCCTTACCTGCATCCCGCCGGCAATGCGGAAGGAGGGAGGTGGTAGGGATGTTTACGTCCCACTCATCTCCGCCCCTCCGCTTCTATTGGCCGCCTGCCGTGTGACGTCACTATGACGCCGCACGACCCGCCCCCTTAGGAAGGAGGCGGGTTGCCGGCCAGAGCGACGTCGCAGGGCAGATAAGTGCATGTGAAGCTGCCGTAGTGATAATGTTCGCTACGACAGCTATCACAAGATATCGCATGTGCGACGGGGGCAGGTGCTATCACGCTCGGCATCGTTAGCATCGGCTAGCGATGTCGCAGCGTGCAAAGAACCCCTTAGAGATCATTTAATCTTCAACTTGCTTAACTGTTCACAATAACACTGATTTTGACCATGGTTGCCCAAACTTTCACATACCACTGTAAAGTTTATTACACAATTGGGGGTAGGGCACATTATGTAAGCATCAATACTATAGATCCCAGGAGGAACAGGTTACACATAAACGATACAGAAACACGTATTTACTGAACAGCTCTTAAGGAAGATAACCAAACTGTGTCTACTTTTCACTATGCAAACGCAAACTACAGGTTAAACTATCGTCAGCTACTTATATCTGTCAGCGTCACTATCCAACACAGTCAATAACTGTTAGTATTAATAAACCAGTAAACTCTGTGTTATGATACATGCAGCAGTTTCACAAATTGACCCGCTAGAAACTGAGGACGATATCTCACTTCAACTAAGCGCCAGGAGAGAAATGCTCAGGTCACTCAGATTGCCCATGGGAGTTGAACTTCTCCCTTTGACATTTGACCACGCAGTTGGAATACCGGGATCTTGATTAGCATAGTCTGTGGCTTGACCACAATGTTGGTGCTGTGGATCTTGACTTGCACGGTCTGTGGCTTGACCACAAAGTCAGGGCTCTGGATTTTTACTGGCATAGTCTGTGACTTAACCATGCAGTCGGTGCGCTGGTTCTTGACGTGCATAGTATGCGGCTTGACTACAAAGTCAGGGCTCTGGATCTTGACTGGCATAGTCTGAGGCTTGACCATGAAGTCAAGCTTTGGATCTTGACTAGCATAGTCTGTGGCTTAACCATGAAGTTGGTGCTCTGGATCTTGACTTGCAAAGTTTGCAGCTTGACCATGAAGTCAGGTCTCTGGATCTTGACTTGGCATAGTCTGCAGCTTGACCACAAAGTCAGTGCTCTGGATCTTGACTAGCATAGTCTGCTGCTAAACCATGAAGTCGGTGCTCTGGATCTTGACTGGCATAGTCTGGAGCTTTACTACGAAGTCGGGGCTCTGATTCTTGACTTGCATAGTTTGTGGCTTGACTATGAAGTTGGGCTTTGGATCTTGACTGGCATAGTCTACAGATTAACCATGAACTTGGTGCTCTGGATCTTGACTGGCGTAGTCTGCACCTAGACTACGAATTCAGGGCTCTGAATCTTGACTGACCTAGTCTACGGCTTGACCATGAAGTCGGGGCTTTGGATCTTGACTGGCATAGTCTACTGCTTGACCACAAAGATGGGGCTCTGGATCTACAGCTTGCAGGTGACACAACTCGGGCTTATCCAGGATATGAATAGTTCTGGTCGCTTACTAAGCAGAGTGGTGAGCACTCCACTCACCTGTTACACATCAACTTCCTTCTTCCATTTGGCACCAATCCCGCATTTCTTCTGACAAAATGAGCATTTATATTTTGCGGCTGCGCCACTGCTACCACCTGACAGCTTCTTCATTCATTGGTTCTGTCATAGTGGTGTCAATGTCCTACCAACCCTGTTAAATCTGTTTGGATGTGCAGACTGTCAAGTCCTCTTCCTTAGGCCTCCTTCACACGTCCGTGTCTCCGGTACGTGTTTGGTCTGTTTCCTCACATGCCGGAGACACGGGCACATGTACACCCATTAAAATCAATGGGTCTGCGCTCACTTGCGTGTTTTGCCATGGACCGTGTGTCCATATGCAGCATACGTGTGCCCGTGTGCTCCACACGTAGACATGTCCGTTTTTCTCCGGCATCACGGGTGTCACACGGACCGCACACGCACTGCACGGATGTGATCCGTGTGACACGCACCGGAGAAAACACACGTGTCTGTGACATAAAAAGAATTTCTATACTCACCTTCTCCAGCACTGCCGTCTCTGCCGCTGCTGTCACTTGCTTCCAACCAATATGCTCATCGCATATTCAATCCACTGCGGGCCGGAAGCAGCAGCACCGGGGAGTCGGCAGGACCGGAGACCGAAGATCAGAACCAGGGACAGCAAAGCCAGGGACAGGTGAGCAGAAAGTTCCCATGATAATGTGACGCCCTGGCCTATCAGGTCGGCACAGTGTATTGTGCAATCTGCCCGTCTGCACAGTATCCACATCCAGCTTGGTTACGGGTCCCTGACCTTTAGTGTTGCTAAGAACAAGCTAATCGAAATCCTAGAAACACTCTGCACCACACCCACCAGACACACCAATGGGTAGCCTGAAGAGAATAGGGCCTCCCACTTGGGGGGTTGGTTAGGGAGGGTCAGGAGTGTCAGGAGTAGTAAGTTGAGTGGTGACTCTTGTGAGGAGAGGACACAAGTCAGTTGGAGGAGGTCAGGAGCTGGGCTCCTTGCTAACACTACGTGGCAGATGTTGGTCTGCGCCTGGTAGGAGCTGGAATCCTGGTTGCAGGGGATCGTGTCAAGGGGCACGGAACTGCCAAGGAGGGTAACCGGCGGCCTTGAGCCATCTCCGGGCAGGGACCAGGGCACGATGGGGTACGTGGACCCCAGGCCGGGAAGTAGCTTCAAGCATCCTGGTAATTCACCCAACGAGGACGGAGCCTTCAAGATTCGTTCTCCACCCTCACCAAAATCGGGGTACTAGCGTAACGAGGGGGATATACAGTCCAGAAAATCCCAAGCATGAACCCTGAGAGTAAGCTCACTTCGTTAGCCATACGGGTGAGTGGGACCTGACTAGTTCTATACTACATGGGCTAACCAGTAAAGAAGGTGCCAAAGGAAAGGTCACAGGCTAACAAGCAACACCATCGGGCACGGGATCCAGGCGTGCTCCCTTCCTGCTGCAGCGGTGCTCAGAATTTCGGTTTACAAGTTGTCGGTGTCAGCGTTATTGGACTGAGTGAGTACGCAGTTACCCTTTCCTCCCCAATGGTATCCCCTCACTACCATCACCGAGCCCCGGGGCATTCTCCCTACCCTTAGAGGGGTTAACACCTGGCTGCCATCCCATTGCCACCGAGCACTCCAAACAGCAGCGGTGGTACTCTGCCTTACCACACACCGTGGGTGGCGTCACAAACTGTAAACATACAACCCCCTGTAAATACCCCCTTTAATTTCGAGTGGCCGCATGACCCCTCCCGGGTCCGGAGACCCCTCGAGCCACCGCGGATCTGGATCCGAGCAGTCTTGGCTGCTGATGCTGGGGCGGTACAATAACACACGGAGAACACACGTGTGTCATAAACACGGCACACGGAGGGCAATACGCACCTTTGACACGTCCGTGAAAAATGTGCGTGATTTTCACGCAAGTGTGAAAGAGGCCTTAGACATATCACAAACATTTTTTTTGCACAGCAATTTATTTATATTACTCTCCTATATAGTGCCATTAATGTGATCTGATTCTCCTCATCAGTACAATTATGGCAATATCAAACTTGTAAACTTTTTTTTATTTTAGTGCTAAAAAAAATCAGAAATTTGAAAAAAAAATTAATTTGATTGTGTTGCTATGTTCTGTAACATTTTAATTTTTCCATCGATGTAGCCTTGTGATGGGCTTACATTTTGCGGGGCAAGACATCTTAGGATAGATATCACATTTTGATCACTTCTTACAACATTTTTTGCAGTAATGCTGCAACCAAAATAACACAATTTTGTCATTCTTATTTTTTTTCTGTGTACAGTGTTTATATGCCGCCCCTGCAGCAGTCAAACCGCTCGGATCCGGGGTCTGCTGTGGCTCGAGGGTCTCCAGACCCAGGGCTCGCGGCCACTTCTAATGCAAAGGGGGCTATTTACAGGGGATAAGAGTTTGTGACGCCACCCATGGTTCGCGGTAAGGGAAGTACCGCCACTGCCGATGGGAGTACCCGGGGGAGATGGAGTGGGGCAGCCAGATGGAGTTCCCTCCACGGCTAGGGATGACCCCGGGACTCTGGATGCTGAGACGCTGGTGTAGGGGAGCGCAGGGCTGGTTGTAAGCAGGGGAGGACCATGTACTCACTCAGGCAGTGTCGGGGATGCTGCGGTCGCAAAGCAGACTCTGACAACAAGGAAAACCAAGTCTCTGGGTGCCGCTGCCCTCTTGGGGGAGCCCGTCTGGGTATCCGTCCCCTATAGTACTGCCGGGTGGTCCGGAGCATGCCTACGTACACAAATTAGAAGTGTTCTGGTGGCCCGTTGGCGTAAAGCTGTCCGGGCCCCGCTCCCTACTTGTTGGTAGAGGAGCTATGCTCTCAAGGGCTCACTCTTGGGATTTCTGTGGGCTGCGTGGGTTGGAAAGCCCTATCCCCCTCATTGCGCTAATGCCCCTGATCTCTGAGCTTCTTGGGTACAGTCCATAAAGTCACTATCCTCCGCAGGTTAATTGCCGTGTTGCCTGAAGCTACTCGCCGACCTAGGGTCCAGTACCCCACCGTGCTTTCGGACCCGGACCGGTTATTAGACTCGAGCTGCTGACCGTCCTCCAAGACCAGGTCTAGGCACCCAGCCTCATTACCCTGTGACCGGGTCTCCGACTCCTCCGGGCCCAGACCACCATCTGCGACCCAACCTCTAACACCCAGGGAGACACACACTTCCCTAGCTCCTCACTACTCGAGGGCTACCACTGTTCTTTTCTACTTCCCTCCCTCCAGTCTGCCTGACCCCTAGGTGGGCGGCCCTATTCCAGCTCAGCAGCCCACTGGTGTGTCTGACAGGGTGTGGTGTGAGGTGTGGTTGGGATTTGGATGCGGATGGAGGCAGTACCATAGGTTTGGAACCCAGAACCATGGGGGGTTGAGCCCTGCACTAAAGAATAGAAAGTGCAGTACCCTGTGATTCCCTGACTAGTCTAGAGGCGTCACATTTACCCATTCAGTTAATTAAGTTTATACTTTGACAGATCAGACTTTCTGATGTCTATTTTTTATTATTTTTATTTTTATTTTTAACACTAGAACTACTGAGGTAGTCATTTTGACTACTTTGCCCCATGTACAGTATCTCTATATAGGTGTCACGAGTCCAGTAGTTCTAGTGTTAATGGAGAAAAAGGGAAAACGATTTGACGTTTTATAGATATATATATATATATATATATATATATATATACTGTATATATACAATATTTTTTTACTTTATTCTGTATTTTATAGTGTCCTTAGGAGACCTGAACCTGCAATTATCTACTCACTTGTATTATATTGAGCAATACAAGAGAACTTCTGTGTATATAAAAAAAATCACACTCTACTATGAACGCCAGCCAGACGCTGACATTTACAGGAGCACAGTCTTCACAATCATGGGAATCTTCAGCAGGCCCCTGCCTGTTATGACAGCCCTTTGTTGACCTGCGACCACATAATGGTTTGCACACACGTCTGTCTTTTCACACGATCTGTGTGTCAGTGTGGAGAACACGCGTGTCTATGTGCTCCACATGTTGACATGTTGACTTATTCTCCTTATTTCCCTGATGAAGCTTGTCTTTACAAGCGACACGCGTTGGGTGGGGATTCATGAACATTCACATCATGTCAGCATTTATCCTTGAGTTATGATGGCATTTTCTGTCCGTTTGGTTGTGGCAGTATGGGTACCTAATACAGGTTGTATATTGAATAATCTTTGGTGTTATTTGCTATGAATTATTGTTACTTATTGGATCCCAGTGACTTAGATTATTTCCAGCCTTATTGTCTTTATTGAGGGCTTCTATATGTGGATATTTTCCTTGACTGTTTATGCCTTTTGTTGATATTGATTTCCACTGTCTATTTATTGATCCATAGGACTCTGCTCATGACAACCTTATTCTATTTATGCTGTTATGCTGTATATATGATGGATGGCACCTTGTTTTTAATATGTTTTTATCTTTCTGTCTAAATAAACATGTTTGAAATTTTTGTATACCAGTGAGTGGAGTGCATTTTTTAGCCCAAGCTTTTTCTTCGTTTTCCTATGTGACATCAGTGTGACACATACTGGAGAAATCACCTGTCCCTTAAAAAAAAGGATTTTTATACTTACCTGTCTCCGGCGCTGCTGTTGCTTCTGAGTCCCGTTCATTAAGCACATGTATATTCACTCCACTGACCGCGGACACCGGAAGCAACAGCAGTGTGGGAGACAGGATCACCGGAGACAGGTAAGTATACAAAGCTCATGCTGTTCGTGTGCTATCCGGATGTCACACTGATAGCACAGGGACAGCACAGGAAAAACACACATGGACACATGCACACATATACGTACCATCACCATGGACCGTGGTGAATGTTAGTGTTTTGCATGGATGTGTGAAGGAGGCCTTATCAACAGCACACGGAGAACATGCAGACGGACAAACATACTGACCTGCCCCAAGGACCATCACACTCCTGCGCTAAATGCACAGATGTGTGAAAGAGACCTTAGCTTTATTCAGAATATCAGCCATAGTCTCAAGCATAGCCCATACATTGCCCGTCCCTTTAACACCTCCAGATAAAAGTATCATCCAATCAGGTCACTGTCCTTGAGTCCTCCAGGAACATAAACATCACTTATAATGTTGACACCATCCTGAAGATGGCACTCTTCAGGTGGATTTGGAGTGGGTCCAACGCAAATACTGTCTGGAAAACCAGAAAGAAAATGCTCAAAAGAACAAGCATATTCTTTTATATATATAATTATATATATATATATATTATTATATTTTCTATGTAAAAAAAAAAAATATTTCAGGCTTTTGAGCGTCTATTAACTACTTCAGGTTGCAAATATGCCAAGTGATTAAATGAAGGAAGCAGATCTTTCTTCAAGTGGTTTCCACTCTAAAGACAAAACTTTATAACAGAGGTGAATTGGAGGCTCAAAATATCCATAGATGTCTTTTTGAGCATTTTACCAGTGTTTTTTGTCATTGCTTGGAGTTATAAAGAAGTTCAGAAAACATCGGTATAAAAGACAGCCTAAAAACAGAGGAAAAAATGCTAAAACAAAAAACCCTGGAGGTAAAACTAAACTGCTCAAGAAACATCCAAAAAATGCTGAAAAAAGATACAACAGGGAAACAAGAAAAAAAAAACAAGACAACGGCATCTACTGAAACGGTATCTCGGGTTTTTTCCAACCAGCGAAAATGTGCATCGTCAAGAACAATAATCTTTTATGCTGCATAATAGATCATTTCACTTGACGAACCAGCATTTTACTCGTTCAACGGGTGAAAGACAACCTGTTTGACTAGATGTGTTTTAACACTCGGTCACGATTATCTTACAATGTAAAGGCCCAGTCACACACAACGACTTACCAGCGATCCCGAAAACGATGCGACCTGATAGGGATCGCAGGTAAGTCGCTGGGAGGTCACTGGTGAGATGTCACACAGTCAGATCTTACCAGCGATGCAGAACAATACAGATCGCAGTAGCGACCTGTATAACGATCTCAGCAGTCACTGGGACCCTGTCACACAGTGTCAAACACAGAGATGTGTCCTGCCCAGAAGGACATCGCCTTTGAAGAAAATGGCCTGGACAATTCTGCAACGACTAGTGATCTCACAGCAGGGGCCTGATCGCTGGTAGGTGTCACACATAACGAGATTGCTGGCGAGATCGCTACTGCGTCACGGAAACCGTGACTCAGCTGCGATCTCGTTATGTGTGACGGTACCTTAAATGTCCCTTTAGGTCCAAAATGAATTTGCGATTCAAGGGTCATTTGCATTTGGAAACGTCATCAGTGGTCAACATCTGAGGTCATCAACTTTTTGTGAATTGTGTAATTGTATGAAGGAAAGGTATTTACTACAAAGGCCTGAGGCCGGCCTCCATTCAAAGCACAGGTGTGTCTAGTACTAAAACCATTAATCTTGAGATAGACTGGCGGTAAAACAAAGGATGCATATGGGAAACTCCATAGGAGTTGTTTTTCTGGCTTTAGCTAATTATTTAACAATAACCAAGAAGTTATCTCTGAGCATTCCTCATCTTAAGCCTCTCATTGTTCATTTATGATCCACAACAGCATCTTGTCAGTCTCTTTTATGTTCTAGTCCCTTTGATGACATTTGGAGTAATCCAGAGTGTCCAAATTCTTTTTCCAGTGATTGAAAGTACTGATATTGGTCATGTTGGCTTCCAAAACACATTGGCCTGTTGCATACCTTGCATTTCTTTTTGGGAAGGGTGAGAATTGAGTTGAAAAAAAAATAGCAAAGAAAATATAGACATACTGTATAACCGTGCACTACAACTGTGCCTGTGTTTTTTGCACATCTGGTTTACTAGTCAAATTTGTTTAATGTACACGGCACACTAATACAGCAGCCTGTTAGAGTTTCTGTTTTTTGGACACGTACCTACCTATCTAGCAGTTCTTGTTACTTCCTTTTTCGCGAAGGGTGCAATTATTATTATTTATTATTATAGCACCATTTATTCCATGGCGCTTTGCAAGTAAAAGAGGGTATACAGACAACAATCATTAACAATACAAAACAGACTGGTATAGGAGGAGAGAGGACCCTGCCCGCGAGGGCTCACAGTCTACAGGGAATGGGTGATGGTACAATAGGTGAGGGCAGAGCTGGCTGCGCAGTGGTGTACTGGACTGAGGGTTATTGTAGGTTGTAGGCTTGTTGGAAGAGATGGATCTTCAGGTTCCTCTTGAAGCTTTCCACGGTAGGGGAGAGTCTGATATGCTGGGGTAGAGTTTTCCAGAGTATGTGGGAGGCACGGGAGAAATCTTGTACGCGATTGTGGGAAGAGGAGATAAGAGAGGAGTAGAGAAGGAGATCTTGTGAGGATCTGAGGTTGCGTTTTGTTGTAAATTTGGCCTCAAGCCGGAACCCCCATAGTCCATACCGTGACACTAGAAAATTTGAATTTCAAAAGATTTGTTTGTCTCTGATATCAACACTTCTTTTTTTTTATCTGCGTCACCCGCACATGGAAACAACATGTTTTCGAGGTTATCTAGAAGCAGATAAGCTGATGGCGGTATTATCTTTGTATTTATCACATGACGCTTAGTAAATATTAGTGAGACTGGCTACAGCTTAGTTCTCACATGGATATTTGATCACCTTGTTTTAGACATAATTATTAACAAAGGCTGTAACAAGGAGAATAATCCGGTGAGTACAGATTTAGAATTAATTTACGACCAAGTTATTTTGCAAGATTTAACACATGCAGGTGATTTATAGCAGGACGACCACCTCCGTGTGACCAGTCTCACCATTCCAGGTTCAGTACTAATTTAAAAGGTAAGTTGAAAGGGAACACATCACAAAAAACTTGGGACATGCCATTTCTATCATTGTATAGAATCCCCTCTTCCTTTTAAAGCAGTCTGTAAACATTTTGTAAGTAAGGAGAACCTATTTATGGAGTTTTGGGAAATTAATCTTGTCCCTTTCTTCTAGTCTGATGTGGGATTCTCAATCCTCCAAAGTCAGGGTCTTTGACAAATTTTATTTTCATAATGCTCTAAATGTTTTCCATTGGTGAAAGATCTGGACTGCAGGAGGACGGTTCATCACCCAAACTCTTCTGTTGAGAAGCCATGTTGTTGTGATTGATGCAGTAGGAGGTTTAGCATTGTCTTGCTGAAATATGCAAGGCCTTACATGAAATAGACATTGTATGAGAAAATATGTTGTTCTAACACATCTATGTAATGCTCAGCAATGATAGTGGTTAGCAAGATGTGTAAGCTATGCATTCAATGGGCACTAATTCAACCCCATACAATCATGGAACTGTGCTCTGACAACAAGCTGAAAGGTCCCTCTCCTCTTGAGGATGCAGAACAAGACACCCATGGTTTATAGAGAATTTCACATTTTTATTAATCTGACTACAAAACACTTTTTCATTTATTTTAACTGAGCTTTGGCCTAGAGAAGATGGCCGCATTTCTGTACTATGTCAACTACAGCTTCTTCTATGCATGAAGATACTGCCGAAACGTGTAGTACAGCAAGCAATGTTTTTTTAAAAAAATGGTTTTTTTTACATTTTTAATAAAGACAAGATCAGTATAAGTAGATCTGGTCATTTCATACCTATACGTCTAAGCCACCGGATTAGGCGCGAACCGCCTTACTGCTTTTCTCGGTTTCTTTTTTGCTCGTAGCCCAAGGAAGGACTCCAATTCAGTAGGCCGACCAGCCGCCACCGGATAGACAGGTTCCCCAAATCACATGAACGATCCATTTTACTCCAAGGTGAGTGGCATTACCATTCAAGCACTCCTTGTGATCACAAAATATTGCACCCAGAAAAGTGCCACCTGTCTCTCTTCCTTTCTAGGAATTTTTTCCCACTTTGCTTCTTCTATGCATGATAGAGCTTTAACTTAAGCCAGCTTTACACGTTGCAATTTCGCATATGATATCGTATGCGATTTGCAACGCCCCCATCGTATGTGCGGCACGTTCAATTTGTTGAACGTGCCGCACAAACGATTAACCCCTGTCACACATACTTACCGTCCATACGACCTTGATGTGGGCGGCGAACGTCCACTTACTGGAGTGAGAGGGACGTTCGGCGTCACATCGCCGTCACGCGGCAGCCGGCCAATAGATGCGGAGGGGCGGAGCTGAGCGGGATGTAAACATCCCGCCCACCTCCTTCCTTCTGCATAGCCGGCGAGAGCCGCAGGATGCAGGTAAGATCTGTTCATCGTTCCCGGGGTGTCACACACTGCGATGTGTGCTACCCCAGGTACGATGAACAATCTGACGTTTCAAATCCATGAGGAATTAACGACGTGCGTGCGATGAACGTTTTACCGTTCAATCGCAATCGCACGTACCTGTCGTACCTGTACCTGTATAGCGAACATTATCGCTACGGCAGCTTGACATGGACTCACCTGTCCTGCGACCGTCGCTCTGGCCGGCGACCCGCCTCCTTATTAAGGGGGCGGGTCGTGCGGCGTCACTGCGATGTCACACGGCAGGCGGCCAATAGGAGCGGAGGGGCGGAGATGAGCGGGATGTAAACATCCCGCCCACCTCCTTCCTTCCGCATATCCTACGGAAGCCGCAGTGACGCCGGTAGGAGATGTTCCTCGCTCCTGCGGCTTCACACACAGCGATGTGTGCTGCCGCAGGAGCGAGGGAACAACATCGGACCGTAGCGTCAGCGTAATCATGGATTACGCCGACGCTGCACCTATGATACGATTACGACGCTTTTGTGCTCGTTAATCGTATCATCGAGCCTTTACACACTACGATGTCGCATGCGATGCCGGAAGTACGTCATTTTCAATTTGACCCCACCGACATCGCACCCCCCCCCCCCCCCCCCCCCCCCCTGCGATGTCGTAGTGTGCAAAGCCCGCCTTAGACTGTTGTATACACATCACATTGGAGACAGTGAGGCTGAAGCACATACATCACATAGGAGACAATAGAGTATATACTGTACATTGTATAGGAGGTGCTGAAACATATACCGTACAGACCAAAAGTTTGGACACACCTTCTCATCTCTAGAACTACTATTAAGAGGAGGCTTTGTGCAGCAGGCCTTCATGGTAAAATAGCTGCTAGGAAACCACTGCTAAGGACAGGCAATAAGCAGAAGAGCTTTAGTTTTAGCTTGGGCTAAAGAACACAAGGAATGGACATTAGACCAGTGGAAATCTGTGCTTTGCTCTGATGAGTCCAAATTTGAGATCTGTGGATCCAACCACCGTGTCTTTGTAGAAAAGGTGAACAGATGGACTCTACATGGCTGGTTCCCAACATGAAGCATGGAGGAGCAGGTGTGATAGTGTGGGGGTGCTTTGCTGGTGACACTGTTGGGGACTTATTCAAAATTGAAGGCATACAGAACCAGCATGGCTACCACATCATCTTGCAGCGGCATCATATTCCATCCGGTTTGCGTTTAGTTGGACCATAATTTATTTTTCAACATGACAATGACCCCAAACACACCTCCAGGCTGTGCAAGGGCTATTTGACTAAGAAGGAGAGTGATGGAGTGCTACGCCAGATGATCTGGTCTCCACAGTCACCAGACCTGAACCCAATCGAGATGGTTTGGGGTGAGCTGGTCCGCAGAGTGAAGGCAAAAGGGCCAACAATTGCTAAGCATTTCTGGGAACTCTTTTAGGACTGTTGGAAGACCATTTCCGGTGATTACCTTTTGAAGCTCATCAAGAGAATGCCAAGAGTGTGCAAAGTAGTAATCAAAGCGAAAGGTGGCTACTTTTGAAGAAACTAGAATATAAGACATATTTTCAGTTGTTTCACACTTTTTTAAGTATTTTATTCCACGTTTAATTCATAGTTTTGATGCCTTCAATGTGAATCTACAATTTTTAGAGTCATGAAACTAAAGAAAACTCTTTGAATGAGAAGGTGTGTCCAAACGTTTGGTCTGTACTGTACATCACATAAGAGATGCTGGGGCTGGAGCATATACATCACATAGGAGACAGTGGCGCTGAAACATTTACAGCATATAGGAGACATTGGCCTAGAACATATACATCCCATAGCAGACACTTCTTCCAGTCTCTCCTCAGTTCTTTGACTGTTGTGGGTTTCTTGGCCATAACATTGTCACCAAGGATTTTCCAGAGGTTTTCTATTGGGTTTAGATCAGGACTTTGGGCTGTGGCCATTTAATTGTTTCAATGTTGTATGTTTCAAGGAACTGCTGCATATATATATATATATATATATATATATATATATATATATATATATAGCACAAGGAAGACACTAGGGCTGAAGCATATACTGTAGGGATCAAAATTAGAGAACAATACATGATCAGTTGCTTTTTTCAGAAATAATGTAATCTACATTGATGAACATTTGAAGGTTTTTTTTCTAAGGGGTGCACCATGCCACTAGAACGGTGTTTTACAAAAGATCCAAAGTTTATCAACATAAAACCTTTATTTTGCCCAAAATGTGATGACATGGTTAGAGAAAAACATTGATTGTAGCAAAGAGAATGATTGATTATAAGTAAATTATCTGAAAGTAACAACAGTCACCAATCAGTAGAAAGTGTACAGGCCTTTGCTTTGAATGACTTCAGCACATCTGCGGCCACAGGACATCAATAGTTTCTCACACTGCTCTGGTGGGATTTTGGTCCACTCTTCTTCCAGTCTCTCTCTCAGTTCTTTGACTGTTGTGGGTTTCTTGGCCATAACATTGTCACCAAGGATTTTCCAGAGGCTTTCTATTGGGTTTAGATCAGCACTTTGGTGCTGTGGCCATTTAATTGTTTCAATGTTGTATGTTTCAAGGAACTGTTCTACCTGTTTTGCTGTGTGACAGGAGGCATTGTCCTGCATGAAAATTGCTGGTTGATTTAGTGATGAGCGAAAGTAAGGAACCACATGTTGCTGAAGAAGGTTGTGATACACACTTGCATTCACTCTGCCATGTAGCTGTATGAAAGATCCAACTCTTGCTGCAGAAAACATTCTCCAAACCATGACACTTCCTCCACCACCTGTCACTGACTTCTTAACTCACTTTGAATTTGGTCTTTTCCCAGTCTATCTACCTACACAATGTTTCCCATCAGACCCAAATAAATTAAACTTGCTTTCATCACTAAAATGTACTGTTGAGCACTTCTTCTTTGTCCACAAAACATGCTCCTCACCAAAAGAGAGTCTAGCCTCTTGACTATTTCTGCTAATGAGAGGTTTGGTCACTGCAGAGTGGGATTTCAGTCCAAATGCTCTTAAACATTGTGATACTGCCTGATAGGATAGATCCTTACCCTGTTCAGTGCTGAACTGGCGAGCAATTCCAGCTGCAGTGCTGAAATGATTTCCCATGGAGATTCTCTGCATTATCCTATCCTCTCTTGCATTTGTCTTTCGAGGGTGACCAGCCTTCTTGGGGGACTTGAAAGAGTTTGTGATGTTGTAAAGAAGCAATATTCTTGAAATCACAGACTTGGAACCACCAACTACTCTGGCTATGGCTGATAAGGTCACCCCCTTGGCCTTCATCTGGACAACCTGCTGCCGGAGGGTTTCAGTCACTTTGGAATAGCACACCATTTCTGAAAAGTCAATGCAAACTAGAAAGTTAGGCTGCCAGTTACATAGGGCTTGTCATATAAAGTGCCAGATTAACACCAATAACTTGCAGGTATCTGAAAGTGTTCTCTAATTTTGTTCAGTGTACTTTTACATTTATCTCATTTACATTTTTATTATGTGCTGTTGAAAAAAATTCAATTTATGAAATAAGTTTAAAATACTGCAAGTTTACTTATGTTAGGATATAATCACATAGGACGACACAATGACCGCACGCAACATTTAGGAAATTGTTTGTTTTTCTCTAATTTTGATCTCCAGTGTACACATCAGTTGGTCAAAGTATAATAAGTTTATTTTGTCTATTTAACCCCAAGGACTACGTCAGTGCTCTACTTACTGCCCTGACTGTGGATATGTCGCGGGCGGAGGGGCCGCGCTCACTACGCTCGGGTCCGGGGACTTCTGCTACTCGGTGGCTCGAGCGGTGGGCCGGACCCGGGGACTCGAGCAGCGCTCCTCGTCCACGAGTGAAAAGGGGGGTGGTTTGTTTTGGGAGATAGTTCGTGACGCCACCCACGGGTCGTGGTGATTATGGGCACCACCGCTGCTGGTGACGGGGATCCCGGGAGAGATGGTAGGGAGCAGCTAGGATGTTGTCCCCTCCGTGGGTAGGGGTTGGTGATCCCGGGGCCCGGATGGCGATACGGGGAGGCTGGGGTGCAGGGGCAGCGCGGCGCGGTGCCTGATGGCACTGTTGTACTCACTCAGGCACAAATTCACAGAGTCTCTGGTAAACCAAACGGCTGGATGGACGGGTCCGGCAGCCGGCTGCAGTGTTTTTCCCCTGACCCCGGGTTGGTATTGTGAGTCCTTTCCTGCACCTTCTTGTACACTCCTCCTGTGCTCCGGTTTTCAGCTGGCTCCCCGGTTCGGTACCGGACGGGCCATTACCCTGTCCGGCTACCTACGGTTCCACCAAGACTGTCTTCCCGACTCCTGCAGATGGCCACTACCGTCTGCCTGACTGGCTACACAGGGTCCTAGGCTCCAACCTAGGTCCCAGTCTGCGTCTGCCTCTCTGCACACCTCCTCTCTCTTCCTCTGCCTGGACTTGTCTGAACTTGTTTTCTGCCTCAGGCCAGCTAGACTCCTCGGTGGGCGTGCCCATCTGCCTGACTCCGCCCACCTGGTGTGTCTGTCTGAACCCGAGGGAAGAAATCAGGTCTCACTGGGGATGACTGCTGTGAACTGCTGGGGGTGGGGGTGTGTGTGTGTGTTGTTACCAGTGACCCCTGGCTAGTCCAGGGCGTCACATTCCCCCTTGGCGAAATGCAGACCGTCCGCGGGCTGCCCGTCCATCACCGGTTTTATTTTTCAAACTGCAAAAAGATAAAACAAGCATATTTAGGAATCTTCCCTTAATGGGAGGCACATTACTTCAACTTTAAACTGTGCTGCCACCCCCCCCCCACCTGCTGTGCAGATGGCCTCCTCCGGGAACTTGAGGACGTTCAACAGGGGTGACAGTCCATAAAACAGTCAACTTTTAACTTGCATGTAGCCGTCCATGTTCCGCTACCACTGCTGCTGCCGCCACTCCCAGTACGGGGCACGGGTCCCGTGCTCTGCCTCCTGCTCAGGAGCCAGGCCCATTCGGATGCCCTCGGCGTCGGCTACAACCGGCCTCGCTAACTGCCGAGGGCCCCATTGCTCAGTGGCCTGCTCCTTCTCCCTGCAGGTGTACTCCGGCCGCTCCACAGCCGGGACGGGGGTACCTGGGAGCGGCTGGCGCCGCATCTGGGGCAGACTTCCGGTCGGTTGTCGCCTCTGCTCTGGCCGGGCGGACTGCCGGGGCTGACGTCATCACCGTTGCGGCCAGGCGGACTGCCGGAGCCGGCGCCATCACCGCTGCGGCCAGGCAGACTGCCGGAGCCGACGTCATCACCGCTGCGGCCGGGCGGACTGCCGGAGCCGACGTCATCAGCGTTGCAGCCGGGCGGACTGCTGGAGCCGACGTCATCACTGTTGCGGCTACTGCTTCCAGAAACCAGACGGGTGCAGAGTCCTGGCGTCCCTGCTCTTTATACCTTCGGTTACATGAGGCAGGCCTTCACCCGCCCCCCCCTTGGTTCTTTCTAGCACTTTCCTCTTCAGGGGGCGGGGCCTCGCTTTCGTGCCTTCTTTGCTCGGGGAAGACACTCGAGCGGGAAATCCTCGCGCCAAAGATGGCGGAATCTCAAATTTTTCGGCCGGACGCCGCCGGCGGGGACTGCAAGGCACACTTCTACTGGTAGGAAGATCGGTTCTATCCTGTTCGTGACGCCAAGTTGTCGCGGGCGGAGGGGCCGCGCTCGCTACGCTCGGGTCCGGGGACTTCTGCTACTAGGTGGCTCGAGCGATGGGCCGGACACGGGGACTCGAGCAGCGCTCCTCGTCCACGAGTGAAAAGGGGGGTGGTTTGTTTTGGGAGATAGTTCGTGACGCCACCCCCGGGTCGTGGTGATTATGGGCACCACCGCTGCTGGTGACGGGGATCCCGGGAGAGATGGTAGGGAGCAGCTAGGATGTTGTCCCCTCCGTGGGTAGGGGTTGGTGATCCTGGGGCCCGGATGGCGATACGGGGAGGCTGGATGGCTGGGGTGCAGGGGGCAGCGCGGCGCGGTGCCTGATGGCACTGTTGTACTCACTCAGGCACAAATTCACAGAGTCTCTGGTAAACCAAACGGCTGGATGGACGGGTCCGGCAGCCGGCTGCAGTGTTTTTCCCTGACCCCGGGTTGGTATTGTGAGTCCTTTCCTGCACCTTCTTGTACGCTCCTCCTGTGCTCCGGTTTCCAGCTGGCTCCCCGGTTCGGTACCGGACGGGCCACCACCCTGCCCCGGCTACCTACGGTTCCACCAAGACTGTCTTCCCGACTCCTGCAGACGGCCACTACCGTCTGCCTGACTGGCTACACAGGGTCCTAGGCTCCAACCTAGGTCCCAGTCTGTGTCTGCTTCTCTGCACACCTCCTCTCTCTTCCTCTGCCTGGACTTGTCTGAACTTGTTTTCTGCCTCAGGCCAGCTAGACTCCTCGGTGGGCGTGCCTATCTGCTTAACTCCGCCCACCTGGTGTGTCTGTCTGAACCTGAGGGAAGAAATCAGGTCTCACTGGGGATGACTGCTGTGAACTGCTGGGGGTGGAGGGGTGGGGGGTGTTGTTACCTGTGACCCCTGGCTAGTCCAGGGCATCACAGATATGTCTTATATTGAAGGATCAAGTACACTGAATGAGAGGATGAGACATAAGCCGAATAAATGATTTAAACGATTAAAAATGTAAATAATTCAGAAGGACTGAGAACACCACGGCAATTACCCCTCCTCAGGTTGGCAAGATTAGTCTGGCGACAAGCCAAGAGGGTGGTACACTTCGAAGGGGTGGTGGTGGAACTCCCATTATGGGGGAATAGCTACTTCCATACTCTGAGAGATCACCCCTCGGCGCAATTCTGGGCCACTCACAGCGTCAGTGCATTAGGTGATCTTTTTGTCCCGGGAACCACAACCTTCAAGTCCTTTGAACAAGTCCAGATTGAATATAATGTTCCAAGATCACAGTTTTTTAGATACCTGCAGATTCGCACAGCGATTCAATCCCACATACAGAAAATTGGAGTGAGGAAATTGATATCATCACTTCCTATGATAGGTATTCTAAAATCACAAGGACCTCGAGGCCTCATCTCAGCTATATACACTTACCTGTTGTCGGTGGGGGTGGAGTCAGACCCCTTGCCAGCCCAGGATAGATGGAAATCTCTTATTCCCTCTCTACAGGGAGAGGAATGGGAAGAGATATTGGAATCTCCGACTGCGGTATCCCCTTCGGTTAATAATAAGTTGATTCAATGCTACATTGTCCACCAGGCATACCTTACTCCAACTCGATTATTTACTATAGGCCGTTCTCGTACATCGGAGTGCCCGAGGTGTCATCTCTCAGGGGCAAATTTCATACATATGATTTGGAGCTGTCCCAATATATCTTCGTACTGGCGGGGAGTGACATCTCTGCTGACATCGATTGTGTCGATTCCTGTTTTGTGTGACCCTTTGATATGCCTGTTTGGGGTGGTGGAGGAAGAGTCCTGGGATCATTACATGACAATATTCCTCAGAGAGGCATTGTTTCTGGCTAGGAAATTAATAGCTCTGAGGTGGATGGGAGATTCAAATCCAACTGTGCGGTCCTGGGTTAAACTAGTCAATGCAACCATAGTCTATGAGCGGGTGGTATATTATAATAGGGGGTGCCCGGGAAAATTTAACAAAATCTGGGGTTTGTGGAATTCTTCTCCAGACACACTTGCGGAGGTTTGAGGGAGATTATGCGGATAATGGTGGTTCCCGTTAGATGTTGGGATATGAAACACTGTCCAATGGTATATTGAGATATAATAATGCAATGTGGCTGTTGTTGTTCTTTCTTTCTTCCTTTTTCTATTCCTCTTTCTATCTTGTTTTCAAAATATGGTCATGCTGATAGTTAGAGCTGTTCTTATGCTCAATATAAAATTAGATATATATGCAAATGATAAGTAGTATGGATAATAACATTGTTCTATCTTAACTGCTAAAGATATTATGGACTTTATATGACTGTTTATTGTTATATTTAAATATTACTATCTATATGTCGCGGGCGGAGGAGGGGACGCCGCGCTCTCCCACTGCTCGGGTCCGGCTGCCGCTGCTGCCGCGGCCTGCTGCTGCTCGGTGGCTCGAGCGATGGGCCGGATCCCGGGGACTCTAGCGGCGCTCCTCGCCCGTGAGTGAAAGGGGTTTGGGTGTGGGGATTGTTTATTGTCCGTGACGCCACCCACGGTTGTGGTGATTGAGTGTACACCACTGCTGCTCTGGCTGGGGATCCCGGGAGTGATGGTGTGGAGCAGCCAGTTGTTGTGTTGCCCCTCCGTGGGTAGGGGTTGGTGATCCCGGGGCCCAGTGATGGGGTTGGGATGGTGGACAGGCGGTCTATGGGGCCTGTGGAGGTGCAGGGGCGCAGGGGCAGCGCTGTGCTGCACGGCACGGAGGTACTCACTCAGCCAGTCAACACGACACAGTTCTTGGTAAACAAACGGCTGGTTGGACGGGTCCCTCAGATGGATGCACTGTTGATATCCCCTGCAGGCGACGGTGACGGTCTCTTTCCTGCACCTATGTGTTGTTGTTTGGTTGCGATGGGTTCCCACCGGTAACCCGCTCCCCAGCTTGGATATGAGCTGGAGGAGCTCCACTCTTGCCCGCAGGCGCTGGCCCTGGGAAACTGGTGCCTTGGCGGTGGCGGTGTCTCCCCTCTACGGTCGGACTGTTGCCTTCAATTGGGACTTAGTTGTTGAGAGACAGTCGTCCCCTTCACTGACGGATTTGGCAAATTATGGCGACTCCTAGCCTTGCCGGGATCCGAAAGGCCCCTGCCCTGGTGCTGACTAATCTTCATATACCGCTCCGGTACTGCCGGGTCACCACCCGTCCACGGTCCTTTCGGCAACCTCCAATCAGTCTCACCTGCAGATGGTCACCGCCGTCTGCCAACCTTGCTGTCTCAGTCCGGGGAACACACCCGGACTAACTTCAGGCTGCTTGCTGTCACTTTCTTCACTTTCTCTACTTTTCCACTTCACTTCACTTCCTTTCGCTTTCAACTCTAACACTCATCTTAGCTGTTTACTCCTTTACTTCCCTAGCTTAACTGCCTGGTTTTCCCGCCTCCAGAGCTGTGAACTCCTCGGTGGGTGGAGCCAACCGCCTGGCCCACCCCCTGGTGTGGACACCAACTCCTGGAGGAAGGCAACAAGGATTTTTGTTTGACTTAGGTGTACCTGCAGGGAATGTGGGGTGCGTGTGGTGTTGTGACCTGTGACCCCTGGCTTGCCCAGGGCGTCACATTCCCCCTTAGCAAAATGCAGACCGTCCTCGGGCTGCCCGTCCAACACCGGTTTTATTTTCCTTTTGTTTGCTGTAAAAATATGAAAAACGGTAACATATTTACAACTTATGGCATCATCCCACATCGGGAGGTTCAATTCTTAAACGTTGCAAACGGTTTACGGTTACGGTCTCCGCTCTCTCCCACCCAAGTAACCTGGTCCTGATGCTGCCCCTAAAGCCCAGGCAGCACCCCTTGACCCCAGTCCAGCACAAGTTACCCGAGCGGGATCTGTCCTTCCCCTCCAGAGGGTAGACACCGGTTCCTGTGGTGGCTGGGCCCCAGCCGGCTCTACTGCGGGCCCTCCCTCCAACCTGCCTCTCCGGAGGCGGCAACTGCGGAAACGGTAACGGTAAAACAACTTATTTACATGCCACTTAACGTTTGTGGTTGTCCTGTAAGTTCACGGGCTTGTCCATGGAAAGTTCTCCATGCAAAACAATTTGTCAAGCGGTCCCCACGGGGACAACACTGCCGGCAACGGCCGGTTCCCAATCACAGTTGAATCAGGTGAACTTCACGGTTTCATTTTACTTATCATTTGCAACTTTTTTCAAACTTTTTAAACATAAACACAGTGGTGGTCCCAACAGGGATGGTGCAACGGTACTCCGCTGCCCTGGAAGCGGCTCAACAGTCCATTCTCACTTGTGGGGCTCTAGTGCCACCTTCACATGGTGCACCACTCTGGACCCCAATGGTAGCTCGCTGCAGGCGATCTTCTTCCATATACATGCGGGCATGCACATCCGCTCTACACCTCTCTCGGGCATCGATCTCTCTTCGCAGCTGTCGTTGCCGCCGCTCCCAGTCTGGAGCACTTTCTGCTTGCTCCGGTTCAGCATGTGCAGGGGACGGACCCAGCCAGAGTCCCTCCGTGTCGGCTACGACCGGCACCTTCAGTAATGAGGGACCCCGCTGTGACATGGCCTGCTCTGCCTCCTGGCAGCTGCATCCCCGCCGTGCATCCGGTGTATCTTTGCTGACGGCCTCAGCCTTCAGCTTCTTCCATCGAAGCGGATCACGGTGGTCACGAGCTTCTGCTGCAGATCGGTCCGCCAGGGCGGATTGGCAGGGTACCGCTACCGGTGGTGGTGGTAGCGGGCCTAGTGTCGGGGAAGCAGCAGCCAACACGGGTAGCGGGGGAGGTAACAGGGTGAGCGGGTATGGACCGGGTCCCTCAGCCGCGATGACCGACCCACTAGGGGCACAGGGGCGTGGGTCACTTACCCTCCCTTCCAAGACTCCCTCCACCTCGCGTCTCCGTATGGCCGCCACCACTTCCGCCATGTCGGCCTCCCACTCCTCCAGGAGGAGCTGCATGCGGACCTGCAGACCGCTGCTTAGCTGGACGGTCCGGACTTCCACCCACGCTGCGGGGCCAGGCGCGGGGACCACGGTGTTGTCGGTCGGACTCAGCATCTTTAGCAGCGGCCCCTTCCAGGAACCAGTCAATGGCCGCAGGGTCCTGGCGTCCCTGCTTCTATAGCTGCGTTCACATGCAGCCAGCCGCCATCGCGTCCCCCTTAGCTTCTCTCCGGCCCCTCCTCTATCGGGGCGGGGTTTTGGCCTTCGCGCCTCTGCTACTCGAGAAGACGCTCGAGCGGGAACTCTTCGCGCCAAAGATGGCGGCTTCTGAAATTTTCTGGCCGGACACCTCCGGCAGTAACAAGGCGCACCTCTACCAGACGGCAGAGCGGTAAGATCCTGTTCGTGACGCCAAGTTGTCGCGGGCGGAGGAGGGGACGCCGCGCTCTCCCACTGCTCGGGTCCGGCTGCCGCTGCTGCCACGGCCTGCTGCTGCTCGGTGGCTGGAGCGATGGGCCGGATCCCGGGGACTCTAGCGGCGCTCCTCGCCCGTGAGTGAAAGGGGTTTGGGTGTGGGGATTGTTTATTGTCCGTGACGCCACCCACGGTTGTGGTGATTGAGTGTACACCACCGCTGCTCTGGCTGGGGATCCCGGGAGTGATGGTGTGGAGCAGCCAGTTGTTGTGTTGCCCCTCCGTGGGTAGGGGTTGGTGATCCCGGGGCCCAGTGATGGGGTTGGGATGGTGGACAGGCGGTCTATGGGGCCTGTGGAGGTGCAGGGGCGCAGGGGCAGCGCTGTGCCGCACGGCACGGAGGTACTCACTCAGCCAGTGAACACGACACAGTTCTTGGTAAACAAACGGCTGGTTGGACAGGTCCCTCAGACGGATGCACTGTTGATATCCCCTGCAGGCGACGGTGACGGTCTCTTTCCTGCACCTATGTGTTGTTGTTTGGTTGCGATGGGTTCCCACCGGTAACCCGCTCCCCAGCTTGGATATGAGACGGAGGAGCTCCACTCTTGCCCGCAGGCGCTGGCCCTGGGAAACTGGTGCCTTGGCGGTGGCGGTGTCTCCCCTCTACGGTCGGACTGTTGCCTTCAATCGGGACTTAGTTGTTGAGAGACAGTCGTCCCCTTCACTGACGGATTTGGCAAATTATGGCGACTCCTAGCCTTGCCGGGATCCGAAAGGCCCCTGCCTTGGTGCTGACAAATCTTCGTATACCGCTCCGGTACCGCCGGGTCACTACCCGTCCACGGTCCTTTCGGCAACCTCCAATCAGTCTCGCCTGCAGACGGTCACCGCCGTCTGCCAACCTTGCTGTCTCAGTCCGGGGCACACACCCGGACTAACTTCAGGCTGCTTGCTGTCACTTTCTTCACTTTATCTTCTTTTCCACTTCACTTCACTTCCAACTCTAACACTCATCTTAGCTGTTTACTCCTTTACTTCCCTAGCTTAACTGCCTGGTTTTCCCGCCTCCAGAGCTGTGAACTCCTCGTTGGGTGGAGCCAACCGCCTGGCCCACCCCCTGGTGTGGACACCAACTCCTGGAGGAAGGCAACAAGGATTTTTATTTGACTTAGGTGTACCTGCAGGGAATGTGGGGTGCGTGTGGTGTTGTGACCTGTGACCCCTGGCTTGCCCAGGGCGTCACATATATACTGAGCTATCTTTATATGGCAAATGTCAGTTGTACCATGTTTGAAATTGTTAATAAAACGAAGTTAAAAAAATGTAAATAATGAAGGGTCCATACACATGATCATATAATAGATTGTATATATAAACCTATAATCTGATGCCCATACACTGCTATGGGCCTACGCTGTACTGTACCTTCTTATGCCTATGATTGCTTATGGGGGAACTTGGAGATGTTTTGTTACATTCTTATATCCGTCCCTCTCTTTTACCTAAACATTATGTGACCAGTGTTTATATCTTTTCTTTTTCTTCCAATAGGGTTGAAAACATCAGTTCTCTGCCTCATCATCCATCCACATGAGATCATCAATGTTAGAAGTCCAGCGAGATATCTCCTAAACGAATCTTCCACAGCTCAATTAAAAATCACAGAAAAATCAAGTTTATTAGATATGACAAAGAAACCGCAGAGCTCTGTCATACAATGCAATGTGAGACTTGTTGAATGCTCATCAGGGTGGAGGCCCCTGTACAAAAGCCTCTTTTACCTTCCCTTAAATCTTAAAGAGGTAGGCCACTACTTTTACATTGATGGCCTATCCTTAGAACATGCGGCACTCTTACCGATCAGCTGTTCCCGGACCCATGGCGGTGCAGCAGGTAGCTGGAAATGCTCAGTTGCCCCATCTTCTGATAGTGGCCGGGTACTGCCACTACATCTATTGATTTGATTGGGATGTGCAGTACCTGGCTGCTATCAGTTGATGGGGTGGCTCCAGAACTGAACATTTCTGGCTGCCTGCTACTGCTCTCAGAGAACTGCTGATCGGCAGGGGGTGCTGGGGATTGGACCCCGGCCAATGAGACATTGATTTCCTATACTAAGCAGAGGCCATCAATGTAAAAGTAGTGGACAACCTCTTTAAATATTGGGAGCCGCTTCCTAGCTTTAATGATTAGCGAGCACTACCATGTTCAGGTGCTCGGTACTCGTAAAGAGCAGTCGGACGCTTGGACGGGCTCGACTCGTGTACTGAGTATAATGAAAGTCAAGTCAGTGGGGAACGTGAGCACTTTTCTGGAAGATTTCCGAGAAAAATGCTTGAGTTCCCGATTGGTTTCCATAATACTCGGTACACAATTGAGCCCGTCTGAGCGTCAGATTGCTCATTATGAATACCGAGCACGAGAACATGGTAGTGCTCACTCATCCCTACTCATCTTACTTCTGGCTGTTTTGTTTTGTTTGTCATTTTGGAAAGGCTAAAAGGGGTTGTCCTCTTACAGGACAACCCTTTCTGATTTCACATGTTTCCCCCAGCCAATACTCACCTTCCGTATCTGCACCTGTCCAAATTTGTCGTGGCTTGCGTATCCGGAGCTCATGTGATGTTATGCAAGGCCCATGTCCAATCAACGCCGGCTTCTATCTCTCTGCCTTCGGACACAGGAGCAATCAACAGGAAGTGAGCAGCAGCCGCAGTGTTCACTTCCTGTTGATTAACTCGTTTGGTCCGAAGGTGGGGTATTGAAGTCGGTGCTGATTGGATGCGGGGCTTGCGTGACATCACAATGTCACGTGAGCCCCAGGAATGCGAGCCGCGACAATACTGGATGGGTTCTGGTATAGGTGAATATAGGATTTTTTATTTCACCTGGGGGAAACATGTGGCATCAGAATGGATTGTCCTAGTAGTGGATAAACCCTTTAATTATTAATTTTACCACATGGAGGGAGCGCTACAGAAAACATCAGGAAAAACTGGTAATGTGGCTTCATAAGTTCAAGGCAATCACCAAATTTTCTATTTACAGTACAGACCAAAAGTTTGGACACATCTTCTCATTCAAAGAGTTTTCTTTATTTTCAGGACTCTGAAAATTGTAGATTCACATTGAAGGCATCAAAACTATGAATTAAAACATGGGGAATTAAATACTTAAAAAAGTGTGAAACAACTGAAAATATATGTCTTATATTCTAGGTTCTTCAAAGTAGCCACCTATTGCTTTCATTACTACTTTGCACACTCTTGGCATTCTCTTGATGAGCTTCAAGAGGTAGTCACCAGAAATGGTTTTCCAACAGTCTTGAAGGAGTTCCCAGAGATGCTTAGTACTTCTTGGCCCTTTTGCCTTCACTCTGCGGTCCAGCTCACCCCAAACCATCTCGATTGGGTTCAGGTCTGGTGACTGTAGAGACCAGGTCATCTGGCATAGCACCCCATCACTCTACTTCTTAGTCAAATAGCCATTACACAGCCTGGAGGTGTGTTTGGGGTCATTGTCCTGTTGAAGAATAAATGATGGTCCAACTAAACGCAAACCGGATGGAATAGCACACCGCTGCAAGGTGCTGTGGTAGCCATGCTGGTTCTGTATGCCTTCAATTTTGAATAAATCTCCAACAGTGTCACCAGCAAAGCATCCCCACACCATCACACCTCCTCCTCCATGCTTCACGGTGGGAACCAGCCATGTAGAGTCCATCCGTTCACCTTTTCTACAAAGACACAGTGGTTGGATCCAAAGATCTCAAATTTGGAGTCATCAGACCAAAGCACAGATTTCCACTGGTCTAATGTCCATTTCTTGTGATCTTTAGCCCAAACAAGTCTCTTCTGCTTGTTGCCTGTCCTTAGCAGTGGTATCCTAGCAGCTATTTTACCATGAAGACCTGCTGCACAAAGTCTCCTCTTAACAGTTGTTCTAGAGATGAGAAGGTGTGTCCAAACTTTTGGTCTGTACTGTATATATTCCAAAATAGCAGGGGAAATATAAAAACAGTCTGCCCATTCATCTTCTTCCCTTTATACTATATATAAAGGGTTTCGAATGGCAAATACAAAAGAGAAATAAGTGAATTTTACATGTCGGATCTGCTTTCTGGAGATAATAATAACCAGAGACCGGAAGCGAGCATTGTACAAATTCTTGGTGAAGGGAAAGTAAACAGCTCTATGACACTTCTTTACAATGCCATGATTTAGGATGCAAGAGAAGACTGGAAGGAAAGACACTGTCAGAGTTTGCATGAAGAACACTTATCATAACAACTTACAGATGGTTCCAAGCAGGGACGGACGGGGACGGAAATTGAGCCCTGGCATGTGAAAGCACAGAGGCCCATGCTGTCCCCGCCACCTTCCCTTGATCGGGGGTCTATATTACCAATATTACCCTGCCGGAAAGAAATCAAGATTTACTACAAGACCTAGATTTACAATAATACCGCCATATAAAATTTAAGAATAATATTGCACTATACTAGACAAATATCCCCAAATCATCACTAAATATTACCAGCATACACCGTAGTGATAAAACCACTGTACTAGGACTGATATTACCACCGCACAGTGATCATATAATGATAATGCCAGTTGTACACCAGAGCTCAACAGACTATATACAGTCATGGTTGAAAATGTTGGCACCCTTAATATTGTTCCCGAAATTTAAGTATTTCTCTCAGAAAATTATTGTATTGGAACAAAAAAAAAGAAGAAAAGGCAAATTGGACATAATTTTACACAAAACTCCTAAAATGACCAGGACAATATCGTTGGCATCTTCAACTTATATTTGGTTATACACCCTTTGGAATAAATAATTGCAATCAATCGCTTCCTATAACCGTCCACAATCTTCTTACTCCTCTCACCTGGAATTTTGGACCCTTCTTTATAAACTGCTCCAGGTCTTTCATATATGAAAGCGTCTTCTCCTAAAATTGCTGTTAAGATCTCTCCATAGGTGTCAATGGGATTCAGATCCGGACTCATTGCTGCCACTACAAAACTCTCCAGCACTTTGTTTCCATCCATTTCTGGTGGCTTTTTGAAGTATGTTTGGGGTCATTGTTCTGCTGGAAGACCCATGACCTAGGATGCAAACCCAGCTTTCTGACACTGGGCACTGTATTGCCACCAAAAATCCTTTCGTAGTCTTCAGATTTCATGAAGTCAAGGCACCCAGTGCCAGACGCAGCAGGAAAACCCTAAAATATCTTTGCTCTTCTACCTGTGTTCTTTTCTTTGTAGACCTCAATCCATTTTTGATAAACAGTAGAATGAAGTGCTTTACCAAAAAGCTCTATCTTGGTCTCATCTATCCACAAGACACTTTCTCAGAAGGATTTAGGCTTATGCATGTACATTTTGGCAAACTGCAGTCTAGTTTGTTTATGTTTGTGTCAGCAGTGGGGTCCTCCTGGGTCTCCTCCATAGCGTTTAATTTCATTCAAATGTGGACAGATAGTTCACACTGACACTGATGCACCCTAAGCCTACAGGACAGCTTGACTTTCTTTGGGACTTGATTGGGGCACTGCTTATTGTAATGCCTGCAAGTGCAAGCGGGGATTGGACCCACCGGGCAACAGCCCACAGAAAACCTAAAGGGCTTGATTATGGTTTCATACCAGGTTTTTTCAAAACCTCTGATGGTGAGGGTATTGCACTGCAGGTAGAAACCAGGTGCCACTCAGGGAGACTGGTAATGCGACAGCTGACTCCAGGGGTATGGACACGGATAGTCTCTGTTGGGCAGGTGCAGCTGGGACAGTAGATTCGGCAGACTTTGCCGATAGGGTACGATGCAGCAGCACAATATAGCAGACTTGGCCAATAGGGTATGATGCAGCAGTGGCCGGTAAAGCAGACTTGGCCAATAGGGCATGATGCAGTAGCTTCCAGCAGACTTGACAGCTAGGGTATAATGCAGCAGCTTCCAGCAGACTTGACCGGAGAGGATAGATGCAGCAGCAACGGATACATCAGGTACTGGAACACAGACAGGTATTAGCATGGCGCCCTGGACAAGCCAGGTCGTCACAGAACTACACCAACACACCCCACACCCCGGTTAGGCACACCGAAGCCAGACACAAAATCCTTGTTGCCTTCCTCCAGGGGCTGATGTCCACACCAGGGGGTGGGCCAGGCGGTTGGTCCCGCCCACCGAGGAGTTCACAGTCCTGGAGGCGGGAAAAGGAGAGGAGATGGAGTTTGAAGTTGAGGAGTGAGGAGTGAAGTGGTAGAGGAGCAGTCTGAAGGCGTCCGGGTGTGTGGCCCGGACGGTACAGCAAGGTTGGCAGACGGTGGCGACTGTCTGCAGGAGAGGCTAATTGGAGCAAACTGTAAGGACCGTGGACGGGCGGTGGCCCGGCGGTACCGGATCGGAGAGTAAAGAGAAGCCAGCACCATCCGGCAGGGCTTACGGACCCCGACCAGGCTAGGAGTCGCCGTTAAACTGGTCAAATCCGTTAGCGAAGGGAACCTCCGGGGTTTCCCAGCAGTCAAGACCCGATTGAAGGCAACGGCTCACACCGTAGAGGGAAACACAGTCACCGCCAAGGCTACAGTTCCCAAGGCCAGAGCCTGCGGGCAAAAGGGGCTCCTTCAGCATCCATCCAAGCTGGGGAGCGGGTTACCGGTGGGAAGCCATTGGAACCGTAACACAACACAGGTGCAGGGAAAGGCAGTCACCATCAACCTTCCAGGAGGAGAAACACCGCAGCCGTCTGTGGGACCCGTCCATCCAGCCGTTTGTTTTACCGGAGACTTTGCATTCGTCATTGGCTGAGTGAGTACCACCGTGCCGTGCGGCACAGCGCTGCCCCCGCGACCCTGCACCTCACCAGGCCCCTAACCCGCCTGCCATCCATCCCTACCTCCCTCACCGGGCCCCGGGACAACCAACCCCCCTACCCACAGAGGGAAGAACCAACATCCAAGCTGCTCCCTGTCATCGCTCCCGGGATCCCCGTCCAGAGCAGCGGGGGTGTCACCAATCTCACCACAACCATGGGTGGCGTCACGGACAATATCCCTAAACCCAAACCACCCCCCCTTTCACTCACGGGCGAGGAACACCGCTCGAGTCCCCGGGATCCGGCCCACCGCTCGAGCCACCACCTAGCAGCAACAGCAGCAGCAGCCGGACCCGAGCAGTGGGTGAGCGCAGCGTCCCCTCCTCCACCCGCGACATTTACAATATGGAACACAGAATTAAACAGTAGCAGCACTTATAGATCTGACGACTAGCAACATATGGACAACGTTGCCCAGACACCCCCTTAAGTGGAGGGTGTCTTAAATACCTGATGCCTCTCAGCCATAGTCTGAGATGCACTTCCGGGTTAGGGCATACTAGCCCTTTCAGAAAAGGTGCACGCACCCTATGAGAATTCCCAGGGGGTCTGTGCGAGAGACAGTGGCAGAAATGGGGGATGCAACAGCCACCGCTGAGTGGCTAGGAGGGTGAGTGTGCCGGTGTCTCCCTGCCAGGGGAAGGGAACAGGACAGTGCAGGGATGTCGATAAGGGCATTACACTTATCCACCATCCAAATTATCTTGCGTTGCAAACTTTCATCAATTTTTTTCTGCTGTCCACATCCAGGGAAATTAGCTACAGTATTATGGGTTGAAAACGTTTTCATTATGTTATGCACTGTGGCCAAAAAAACATCAAGATCTCAGGAGATGGACTTGAAACCTTGAGATTGTTGATATTTTTTAACAATTTTGATTCCCAAGTCTTCAGATCGTTCTCTTCTTCTCTCTGTGTTCTCCATCCTCAGTGTGGCACCCACAGGCACACAATGCAAAGACTGAGTCAACTTCTCCCCTTTTTATCTGGTTTCAGGTTTGATTTTCATATTACCCGCACCTGTTATTTGCCACAGTTGAGTTTGAACGAGCATCACATGATTGACACAAAGTTGTTTACCCACAATTTTGGAAAGGTGCCAACGATTTTGTAAAGCACATTTTTGGGATTTGGTGTGAAATTATGTCTAGTTTGCCTTTTCTTCAATGTATTTGGGTTTTTTTTACACTATTTCAATACAGAGAAAGGAAATAAATGTTTATGACAAAACATATAATTGCAATAATTTTCTGGGAGAAATACTTCATTTTCTGGAACAATTTCAAGGGTGCAGCAATTTTCCAGCATGAATGTATGTGAGTACTGCGCAGGTTCTCACCAGTGACATTCTCGCTGATCGTAGTTATTTACAGTGCCTTGCGAAAGTATTCGGCCCCTTTACATTTTTCAACCTTTTCCCACATTTCAGACTTCAAACATAAAGATAAAAAATGTTAATGTTCTGGTGAAGAATCAACAACAAGTGGGACACAATTGTGAAGTTGAACAAAATTTTTTGCTTATTTTAAACTTTTTTAAAAAAATAAATAACTGAAAATCGGGGTGTACAATATTATTCGTCCCCTTTAAATTAATACTTTGTAGCGCCACCTTTTGCTGCGATTACAGCTGCAGTCGCTTGGGGTATGTGTCTATCAGTTTTGCACATCGAGAGACTGAAATTCTCGCCCATTCTTCCTTTGTAAACATCTGGAGCTGAGTGAGGTTGGATGGAGGCGTTTGTGAACAGCGGTTTTCAGCTCTTTCCACAGATTCTCGATTGGATTCAGGTCTGGACTTTGACTTGGCCATTCTAACACCTGGATACGTTTATTTGTGAACCATTCCATTGTAGATTTTGCTTTATATTTTGGATCATTGTCTTGTTGAAAGACAAATCTCCATCCCAGTCTCAGGTGTTTTGCAGACTCCAACAAGTTTTCTTCCAGAATGGTCCTGTATTTGGCTCCATTCATCTTCCCATCAATTTTAACCATCTTTCCTGTCCCTGCTGAAGAAAAGCAGGCCCAAACCATGATGCTGCTACCACCATGTTTGACAGTGTGGGTGGTGTGTTCAGGGTGATGAGCTGTGTTGCTTTTACGCCAAACATATCGTTTGGCATTGTGCCCAAAAAGTTCGATTTTGGTTTCATCTGACCAGAGCACCTTCTTCCACATGTTTGGTGTCTCTCAAGTGGCTTGTGGCAAACTTTAAACAACACTTTTTATGGATATCTTTGAGAAATGGCTTTCTCCTTGCCACTCTTCCATAAAGGCCAGATTTGTGCAGTGTACGACTGATTGTTGTCCTATGGACAGACTCTCCCACCTCAGCTATAGATCTCTGCAGTTCATCCAGAGTGACAATGGGCCTCTTGGCTGCTTCTCTGATCAGTCTTCTCCTTGTGTGAGATGACAGTTTGGATGGACGGCCGGGTCTTGGTGGATTTGCAGTGGTATGATACGCCTTCCATTTCAATATGATCGCTTGCACAGTGCTTCTTGGGATGTTTAAAGTTGTGAAAATCTTTTTGTAACCAAATCCGGCTTTAAACTTCTCCACAACAGTATCACGGACCTGCCTGTTGTGTTCCTTGGTCTTCATGATGCTATCTGTGCTTTAAATAGAACACTGAGACTATCACAGAGCCGGTGCATTTATACGGAGACTTGATTACACACAGGTGGCTTATATTTATCATCATCAGTCATTTAGGACAACATTGGATCATTCAGAGATCCTCAATGAACTTCTGGAGTGAGTTTGCTGCAGTGAAAGTAAAAGGAATGAATAATATTGCATGCCCCAATTTTCAGTTTATTCTTTTTTACAAAAGTTTAAAGTGAGCAATAAATTTTGTTCAACTTCACAATTATGTCCCACTTGTTGTTGATTCTTCACCAGAACATTAACATTTTTATCTTTATGTTTGAAGCCTGAAATGTGGGAAAAGGTTGAAAAATTCAAGGGGGCCGAATACTTTTGCAAGGCACTGTATTTTCCCTTTTCTTTACCATTTGGCCCAGACCTCCATGACTACTTCTTTCAATCATGACTCATTTCTGCAAAATGTAACACACAGACATCATTTGCTTCCTGCTTTTCCAGCCCCCTCCTCACATTCCCCCACCTCTACACAACTCATTTAATGCTATAATGCATGCCCTAGACTGCAATTATGCTCCTTACTCCTGTGCCTCTTTAGTTATATAGCAATATATAGTTAAAATGTCTCTGCCTCCGTATAATAATTCTCCTTTAACGCCTTAATTCTCCTATTCCTCCTTTAATAAATCCCGCCCCCAATATTCTCCCAGACAGTATGATAGCCCCACAGGGTCTTTTTGTAGAACAAGTTGTACTTTTCAGTGCTACCATTCGTTTTATTATGTGATGCATTGGAAGTGCGGACATTTTTATGAAAAAGTGCAATTCCACATTTTTTTTCTTTTATTTACACTGTTTATTATATGGCAAAAATGACTCAGCAATAAAATTCTCTAGGTCAGCATGAATACCAAACATGTATAGTTTTTTTTATTTTAGTAGTATAAAAAATCCAAAATTTGTATAAAAGTAAAAAGAAAAAAGAAAATTTGATTGTGTCGCCATTTTTTGAGACCTGTAACATTTTCAATTTTGAGTCAATGGGGCAGTGTGAGAGCTTGATGTTTACTCCATAAGTCGACATTTTTAGTGATACCATTTGGATATATTGTTTTCATCTTTCTTGATATGCCATTTAACTTATACGGACGTAGCGATACCAAATACAGTGGATACGGAAAGTATTCAGACCCTTTTAAATTTGTCACTCTTTTTTTCATTGCAGCCATTTGGTAAATTCAAAAAAGTTCATTTTTTTCTCATTAATGTACACTCTGCTCCCCATCCCCCATTTTCACAGGAAAAAAAACAGAAATGTAGAAATTTTTGCAAATTTATGAAACAAGAAAAACTGAAATATCACATGGTAATAAGTGTTCAGCCCCTTTGCTCAGTATTGAGTAGAAGCACCCTTTTGAGCTAGTACAGCCATGATTCTTCTTGGGAATGATACAAGTTTTTCGCACCTGGATTTGGGGATCCTCTGCCATTCTTCCTTGTAGATCCTCTTCAGTTCCATCAGATTGGATGGTGAATGTTGGTGGACAGCCATTTTCAGGTCTCTCCAGAGATGCTCAATTGGGTTTACGTCAGGGATCTGGCTGGGTCAGACAAGAATGGTCACGGAGCTGTTCTGAAGCCACTCCTTTGTTATTTTAGCTGTGTGCTTAGGGTCATTGTCTTGTTGGAAGGTGAACTTTCGGCCAAGTCTGAGGTCCAGAGCACTCTGGAAGAGGTTTTCTTCCAGGATATCTCTGTGCTTGGCCACATTCCTCTTTCCTTCAATCGCAACCAGTCGTCCTGTCCCTGCAGCAGAAAAACACCCCATAGCATGATGCTGCCATCACCATGTTTCACTGTTGGATTGCATTGGGCAGGTGATGAGCAGTGCCTGGTTAGCTCCACACATACTGCTTAGAATTATCACCAAAAAGTTCTATCTTTGTCTCATCAGACCAGAGAATCTTATTTCTCATGGTCTGGGAGTCCTTCATGTGTTTTCTTTGCAAACTGTATGCGTCTTTCATATGTCTTCCACTGAGGAGAGGCTTCCGTTTGGCCTCTATCCCAGAAAGGCCTGATTGATGGAGGGCTGCAGTGATAGTTGACTTTGTGGAACTTTCTCCCATCTCCCTGCTGCATCTCTGGAGCTCAGCCACAGTGATCTTGGGGTTTTTCTTTACCTCTCTCACCAAGCCTTTTCTCCCACAATTGCTCAGTGTGGCTGGACGGCCAGGTCTAGGAAGCGATTTGGTGGTCCCAAACGTCTTCCATTTAAGGATTATGGAGGCCACTATGCTCTTAGGAACCTTGAGTACTGTAGAAAGTATTGTGTAACCTTGGCCAGATCTGTGCCTTGCCACGATTCTGTCTCGGAGCTCCTTGGGCAGTTCCTTTGACCTCATGATTCTCATTAATAATAATCATAATAATAATAATTTGGTCTGACATCCACTGTGAGGTTTTATATATACAGGTGTGTGCCTTTCCAAATCAAGACCTATCAGTTTAATTACACACAGCTGGACTCCAATGAAGGCGCAGAACCATCTCAAGGAGGATCACAAGGAAATGGACAGCATGTGACTTAAATATGAGTGTCTGAGCAAAGGGTCTGAATACTTATGACCATGTGATATTTCAGTTTTTCCTGTTTAATAAATTTGCAAAAAATTTTACATTTCTGTTTGTTTTCTCTCAAGATGGGGTGCAGAGTGTACATTAATGAGAAAAAAATGAACTTTTTTGAATTTATCAAATGGCTGCAATGAAACAAAGAGTAAAAAATTTAAAGGGGTCTGAATACTTTCCGTACCCACTGTATGTATATTTTATTTATTTTTAACGGCGGAGAACGAGGTGTTATTTGAACATATCTATCTATATATATTTTAATTTATTTTCCACTGCTCACTATATTTGTTAATCCCCGTGGTGGACATGAACCCATGATAATTTAATTGCTTGTACTATATATACACAGCCATACCACATTACTGCTCTTGAGCAGACCCCCGGCCGGCATGGACCCCTAGTCGGCATGGTAACCCGTCGGTGCCCCGCGATCATGTCACAAGGGTGCTGATGGGCGCATTCAATGGCGACACCCTGGCGGCATGCCCTCAATGCCACTGTCAGAGCTTGACAGCAGTATTTTACAGGTAAACAGTCACAGGCCACGCTCCGCTCCACTCGTTCTTCAATCTTAAAATTATTTTTTTTAATAAACAGATATACTAGCAATGGTGGCCAGAACTAGTCGTAAGAAAATCGCTTCTGCAGTCTGAGATTACGATATTTTGTTACACCAAAACAGCCATGTTGAGAAAACTTTATTACACAAAACAAAACAAATGTTTGTTGCCTATAGCAACCAATCAGAGAGCAACTTTCATTTCCTACAGTGCTTGTAAAAAGTGAAAGCTGTCCTGTGATTGGTTGCTATGAGCAGCAGTTTCTAGATTCGCTTTTTCAATATTGAGTCGTTATACACAGACTGTAATACAATACTGATATAATCCAATGAGTTATTTACTACAGAGTATTGATGACGACATGGCGTCTTCTTTGGAACGCTACGTACCACGCCCTCACGTTTGCGTTCCACGGTTGGCACGCCTTCCCCGTGCTCAGCGCTGTCCCGGCGGGCGCTGGTAGATGCGCACTTCTGTTCCTGCTTGTGGTGTCCCTGGTTGCGCGGCTGCCGGTACAAGATGAAGTTGTCGGTGGATTTCCGGGGCTGGGTGTGGGCGGCGCTGCTGCTGCTCCTGGCGGCTTATTACACGGCTGAGGCGGCCGATAATGGTGAGTGAGGGGTGAGCTGGCCGGGGGCACATGGCGGCTGTTCGCTCTGCGCCTTGCTATGGATGTTGCGCTTGTCAGCCGCTATGTAGCTGTGCGGGTGCAGCCGGTGAGGAGCGGAGCAGCGGTGAGGACACATCCCGGGACGCGTAGGAATTACAGAGCAGGAGGCAGAAAGTTTTGGGCGAGTTACAGGGCGGGGGGGGGAGAGCCCCCTGGGGGGGAGGTGAGGTGTCTGTGCAGGGTAGTGGGGGCTCCCTGGTGGGGGGGGGAGAGGTGTCTGTGCAGGGTAGTGGGGGCTCCCTGGTGGGGGGGGGAGAGGTGTCTGTGCAGGGTAGTGGGGGCTCCCTGGTGGGGGGGGGGGGTGTCTGTGCAGGGTAGTGGGGGCTCCCTGGTGGGGGGGGGGGTGTCTGTGCAGGGATGTGAGCCCCCCCTGGTGGGGGGAGGGAGGTGTCTGTGCAGGGTAGTGAGCCCCCCTGGTGGGGGGAGGGAGGTGTCTGTGCAGGGTAGTGAGCCCCCCTGGTGGGGGGAGGGAGGTGTCTGTGCAGGGTAGTGAGCCCCCCCTGGTGGGGGGGGAGGTGTCTGTGCAGGGTAGTGAGCCCCCCCTGGTGGGGGGGGAGGTGTCTGTGCAGGGTAGTGAGCCCCCCCTGGTGGGGGGGGGGAGGTGTCTGTGCAGGGTAGTGAGCCCCCCCTGGTGGGGGGGGGAGGTGTCTGTGCAGGGTAGTGGGGGCTCCCTGGTGGGGGGGAGGTGTCTGTGCAGGGTAGTGGGGGCTCCCTGGTGGGGGGGGAGGTGTCTGTGCAGGGTAGTGAGCCCCCCCTGGTGGGGGGAGGGAGGTGTCTGTGCAGGGTAGTGAGCCCCCCCTGGTGGGGGGAGGGAGGTGTCTGTGCAGGGTAGTGAGCCCCCCCTGGTGGGGGGAGGGAGGTGTCTGTGCAGGGTAGTGAGCCCCCCCTGGTGGGGGGAGGGAGGTGTCTGTGCAGGGTAGTGAGCCCCCCCTGGTGGGGGGAGGGAGGTGTCTGTGCAGGGTAGTGAGCCCCCCCTGGTGGGGGGGGAGGTGTCTGTGCAGGGTAGTGAGCCCCCCCTGGTGGGGGGGGGGGAGGTGTCTGTGCAGGGTAGTGAGCCCCCCCTGGTGGGGGGGGGGAGGTGTCTGTGCAGGGTAGTGAGCCCCCCCTGGTGGGGGGGGGGAGGTGTCTGTGCAGGGTAGTGAGCCCCCCCTGGTGGGGGGGGGGGGGGAGGTGTCTGGGCAGGGTAGTGAGCCCCCCCCCTGGTTGGGGGGGGGGGGGGGGAGGTGCCAGGGCAGGGCCGAGCACTCATATATGTAGTGTTGTGACTGTAAGGCCTCCCTCATACATACACACGCACGGAAACAAACCTCACCAGTGTCATCAGTGACTTTCACTGATGGACAAAAAAGAAATGAAATTAGAGCTTCTCTTCTACTCTGCAATGTTAAACACAGAACACATGGATGTGAATGTTGCACTGCTGTACACTACAATGACGCCAGCCACACACTTTTATTCGCACTTGTCATCAGTGCTGCTGGAAAAAAGTTCTAATGTATGTGTGTTGTATCCATGAAAAAAGGGATGCAACATATACATGTAAAGGGGGCCTAAGATATAACTGTATCCTCTAGAGCAGGAGTCCCCATCCTGCTGCTCTCGTGCCCGCACTGTGCGGCTCGCAGTTGTCTGCCACCTTGGTGAATTGGCACCTGGACTAGCAAACTACTATGAAGAGCAGGTCTCCATATGGTCAGATATGTGAGCAGCCCCACATAGAGCAGATCTGGAAGCTCATGTACTGGGTGGCATAAATCTGGGGAGCAGCAGACGGGGGTGATAATGGCCAGCAAGAGACGTGTGCTCCATGCAGGAGTACTGAATGGGGGGGGCATGAGCCCTGCTGGAGGTAGGTATACTGCCAGTAAGGGAGGAGGCACAAGGACACAATTTGTTTTTTGTCTCTCTTTATACCCGGTTCTTGGTGTATTGTGAGGCGCTGAATGGGTCTCTCGCAGTAGGGAAGGTCGGAGACCACTGATCTATGGAATTGCCTCTTTTCTCCTTATATTGTTGCTAATATTCTTAAATCGATCGTAAAAGAATGAAATCTTTGATCTGATTGGTTACTGTGGACCTTAGATTTTCTGGACTTTCGTTCTTATCCATTGTCCTCATTGGGCGTCACAAGGGGGTCAGTTTCCTGCGAGGTGACAGCCCGTCCTGACAGTCGTGGAGCGTTCTCTGCAGTCACGTGCCACACAGTTGATAAGTCAGTGAGGATTTCTGTGGATGTGGATCATTGCAGATCTCTAGTAATCTCTGTGGACCCTCGAGGAATTTCAGTTTTTACATTTATTACCAGAGCCGCAGGATAAGACAAGACAGGGCCTGAACGTTCAAAGTAAAGGGAAGTTGTGCCCCCCCCCCCCCCCACTTCCGGGAGAGAACCTATAGTAAGTTTCCTCACTATAGAAGAGGATGTGCGTCTTACAGGGGGGTTTCCTATCTTGGACATTGCGGCTGGAGCTGCAGGGTATTGTGGGTAAAAATTTAACAAAAAGAAATGTTACTAAATTTTTGGTAACTTTCTCATGATCAGAGATGGGCGGATTCGGAGATGACCGGGATTGGCGGGTCCCTGTTATCATGTTTTTTTTTTTTTGTTTTTTTTTTAAACCCGGTTCCAATCCGGTATCAGATACCCATATAAGTCTATGGGGATCAGAAACCAGAGATTAAAAATGTTAGTAGAATGGATAAGGAGATAGCAGTGCACATAATCTACTTCCCGAAGATCTGTCAGGGCGGTACGCTGCTTCCAGGTCACACATTCACTTCCTGAGCAGGTAATTAACCTTCATTGAATATGCACTGCTTTTCCCGCACACCGGTGCCTGTGATTGGTTGCAGTTAGACACGCCCCCACACTGAGTGGCAGCTGACTGCTTCCATTCATAGGTGCTATGCTTGTCTATAACGTAAGCTAAGGTCACATCGGCATATGGCATCCGATGCAATATACTAATGACCCTCGGCTCAGGCTACTGCGAGCGTGGTCAGAGTGTCATTTGACTGTGATCCGATCCTGCGATCGGAGCACAGCTGAGGAAGATAGGAAGAGATTAATCCCCATCTCCTTTGTCAGCTTGTGCGTAGATCACATTGCACTTGGATGTCATCTGAGTGCAGTCCGATGTTTCTCTTACACCCGTAGACTTGTATGGGTGCAAGTGATAGGAGACTCGCAGTCAATCGTGGCATACTACCATTGTTTCCTCAGTCCGATTTAGGGCTGAGGAAAAAACTTACACATGGGAACTGCAGCATTGTCTTACATGGGGCCGAGTGCAATGCGAGATTTTCTCACTGCACTTGTCGAAGTCATATGCAAGTGTGACTGTACCTGTACAGTAAAAACAAATAAAACTGGGGTAGGGTTCCCCCATATTATGATACCAGCACCGATAAAGCCTACGGCCACAGGCTGCAGCCTCCAGCTATGCTCTTATCTTGGCTGTGTTTCAAAATAAGCCGAACTGCATGCTGCTTTTTTTTTACTTAATTTAATACCCAGCCAAGATAAAGCCCGACAGCTGGGGACTGGTATTCTCAGAGTGGGGAGGGCCAAAGGTTTTGTGACCCTAGTTGTCAAAGTGCAGCGATGTTGCAGGGGGTGCAGGGATGCCTTTTGCGGTTGGGGGGGGGGGGGGGGCTTTTGTGCATTTAAGGTCGTCTTGTAGCCCCAATGTTATTGTGACTCGTGCAACCCAGTGATGCCACATATTCCTACCTGCCTGATACTTGGAGGTTCTGCCAGGGCTGTGGAGTTGGTAAGCCAAACCTTCGACTCCGACTCTGACTCCTCAAATTCTCTTGCACCGACTCCGACTCCTACATATATTGCTTATAGTTAGGTGAAAAATTTATTGTAGTACATGAATGTGTATGTGAACATCAGACATTTAATAATTTTTATGATACAATAATCAAGATATTTGGATAGAACATAAAATATATTTATTGGAATACTACTTTAGAATACAAAAAACTGTAATAAATTGTAAATATGTAATACACTATGTAATATACAGTAGATTACATATATATCTTGTGTGTGTATATACACTGTGTGTGTGTGTGTATATATATATATATATATATATATATTTACATATTTATTAGTTTTTTGTGTTCTAAAGTTGTATTCTAATAAATATATTTTATGTTCTATCCAAATATCTTGATTATTGTATCATAAAAACAATTAAATGTCTGATGTTCACATTGTACTACAATAAATTTTTCACTTAAATATAAGCATTATACTAAATGTTATTATTTAGTAAAATATTCAGCACATTCTGCATTGCACTCCTGTCCCCAATTTATTATATATTTTAGGAGTCGGAGTCGGTGCATTTTATACTGACTCCGACTCCACCAAAATGAGCTCCGACTCCACGACTCCGACTCCACAGCCCTGGGTTCTGCAGCCACGGTGTATGTGAAATGCATGACTCTTCTGTCTAAGTAAATACTTGTATTGTCATTCTTGCTATTCCACCTGGAAATTTGATTAATTTAAAAATTGGGTGTTACAATCCCACTTGTCCCTGCAGTTTGATTGGATAACGTCTCTCCCCCCCGGCAAGTAGCAACCAGTGGTCAGTGTTGACACGTTTCCAGGAGGAATAACAGAGGATCGGCAGTATTGGAACGGTCAAAGTGAAGTTGCTTAAAAAATATTATTTCATGGGAAATGTACAGACTTGCCGGGAGCAGTGACTTGTCTGTCCTCGTGATTACCTGGTTGGGCCTTATTTGTACTCCTATCTCCTGGATGTTATTATAAGTGTCAAGTCGCAGCCCTCCAGAAGCAGCAGCGGTTTCATTTATGGTGTATTTTGGGGGGGGGGGAAGGGGTGGTGTCGTGAAAAGTTTGGAATCGTCTTCATTAAGTAACAGGAAATGTGTGAATAAGGAAAGTCGTTAATCTCTGCTCATGTCTTGTGCAAGTCAGTGACCGGAGGGGAAAAGCTCCTATGTTTTTGGGTACTTCCACGAGTTTTTGTTTTTTTCTTTTGTATGATGATGACATTATTTAGATATTATTTGATCATCCATCTTTTTAGATGCTTTCGATACCTCTTATCAACTATCATATATACTGCATATAGAAAAAAACACTCTCTCCTGGAACAGGTGGAGCCCCCTTAATCGTCCGCAGGATAGGTGTTCTTAGTGTTGTCATGGGCAAGACGATTGTATGGGGTGAGGCCTTGCATTGGGCATAACCCTCTAATAAAATGGGCTTCAATGATTTTTGTCTTCCCCTGTCCTAGCGTCAATCTGTAAGGAGTGTAAAATTTTCTTATAGTTGCGTATCTGTTTAGTTTTGTACAAAGCTCCTATCCAGACCGATGTGTCTCCATGGTTAGGGTACCGTCACACTTTAGCGACGCAGCAGCGATCCCACCAGCGATCTGACCTGGTCAGAATCGCTGCTGCGTCGCTACATGGTCGCTGGTGAGCTGTCAAACAGGCAGATCTCACCAGCGACCAGTGACCAGCCCCCAGCCAGCAGCGACGTGCAAGCGACACTGCGCTTGCAGGGAGCCGGCGTCTGGAAGCTGCGGACACTGGTAACCACGGTAAACATCGGGTATGATTACCCGATGTTTACCTTGGTTACCAACGCACACCGCTTAGCGCTGGATCCCTGCACTCGTAGCCACAGTACACATCGGGTTAATAAGCAAACCTTTGCTTATTTACCCGATGTGTAATCCGGCTACGTGTGCAGAGAGCAGGAGCCGGCACTGGCAGCGTGAGAGCGGCGGACGCTGGTAACGAAGGTAAATATCGGGTAACCACCTTGGTTACCCGATGTTTACCCTGGTTACAGCTTACCGCAGGCTGTCAGACGCCGGCTCCTGCTCCCTGCACATTCAGGATTGTTGCTCTCTCGCTGTCACACACAGCGATGTGTGCTTATCAGCGGGAGAGCAACAATAAAAAAACGAACCAGCACTGTGTGTAACTAGCAGCGATCTCACAGCAGGGGCCAGATCGCTGCTCAGTGTCACACACAGCGAGATCGCTAATGAGGTCACAAAAACCGTGACTCAGCAGCGATCTCTGTAGCGATCTCGCTGTGTGTGAAGTACCCCTTAGGCTAGGTCCACATTTCCATTGTTTATGATCAGTCACAATCTGCCGCTCTGATAAACAACGCAATCAGTTTGGTGGATTCCGTTGTTCCCATAGACTTGTATGAGCGGCGGATTGTGACTGATGCCCTTGCATTACATCTGCCGCCTGACGGTCAGTCATGGCGGCGGATGGAACGCAGCATGTAGCGTTTTTTGAGCACTGGAATCCTTTTTATTTCGCTGCACATGCTCTCGGCGGCCGAACGATCAGCTGATCGCCCGGCGGCCGGCTAGCTGATCGCTCTCAAAAGCCGGTGGCCGGCTATTGTGAACGATCAGCTGATCGTTCTCTCTCACACTTCCATCTGACCTTTAATACCTGTTAACTTACAACCAAACCCCATCTACTGAATGTATTTGCCCCTTCCAGATATAGATAGATCATATATATGTATGTATGTATGTATACATACATACATAAATAGATGCATGTATGTATGTATGTATGTGGTGTTTTGTTTGCTTTTATACCTTGTTTCAAATGCTGACCAGATCCCATACTTGCCACTGATGAGGGGCAATCACCCTGAAACACCGTGTCTACAAATTCTTTTTGTTTGGGTTCTGATCTGGTATAAATCCTAAGTCGTATGGAAAGGCTCGTTAAGGCTGGTTTCACACTACGTTTATTTAACATCCGTCCATAACGTTTTTTTAGCGGAAAAACGGATCCAGTGCAAATGCGTTTTCACTTCAATGCATTTGCAATGGACTCGCGTCCACCTGCGTTTGCGTGCGTTAGACACAGGATCCGTACTTTTGCGTTATTTTAACATGTTTCAAAAACGCTACTTGTAGCGTTTTTTACCTTTGTCAAAATAACGCATCTCACAGGATCCTTCACATTGCGCCGCGAGCTGCAATGCATTTCAATGAGCGCTGGATCCTGCCTAGCAGAATGCGTTGAGTTGCGTTGTAACAGGATCCTGCTTTTGTACTGAGCATGCCCAGAAAGTACTGAGCATGCCCAGAACCAGTCTCGCGTGATCTGTCTCTCCTCCTCCCTCCCTCACCCTCTCTATCTCTGTCTTTCCCCCTTCCTCTCCTCCCTCTCTCTCCCACCTGAGAGCTGCGGACACTCGTAACCAAGGTAAATATCGGGTAACCACTTCTTAGTTACCCGATGTTTACGTTGGTTACGTGTGCAGGCAGCCCTGCTCCTAGCAGCTGCAGACACTCGTAACCAAGATAAATATCGGGTATCCAAGCCCGATGTTTACCTTGGTTACGAGCGTCTGCAGCTGTCAGAAGCCGGCTCCCAGTCTGGCACGTTTAGTTCCCCTCACTCCCGATCACATGACTCCAATGCCCGCCCCTAAACATCCAGTGACAGGATCCTGCAAAATAACAGATGCGTTAGGCTGGTTTCACACTACGTCTTTTTAACATCCGTTAAAAACGTTTTTTTAACGGAAGTACGGATCCTGTGCAAATCCGTTTTCACTGCAATGCATTTTCAATGGACTCGCGTCCACCTGCGTTTGCATGCGTTTGCGTCCGTTAGACGCAGGATCCGTCCTTTTGCGTTATTTTGACATGTTTCAAAAACGCAACATGTAGCGTTTTTTTGCTTTGTCAAAATAACGCATCTCACAGGATCCTTCACATTGCGCCGCGAGCTGCAATGCATTTCAATGAGTGCTGGATCCTGCCTAGCAGAATGCGTTCAGTTGCGTTGTAACAGGATCCTGCTTTTGTACTGAGCATGCCCAGAAAGTACTGAGCATGCCCAGAACCAGTCTCCAGTGATCTGTCTATCTCTCTACTCCCTCCCTCACCCCCTCTCTCTCTATCTATGTCTTTCCCCCTTCCTCTCCTGTCTCTCTCTCCCCTGCCTGAAAGCTGCGGACACTCGTAACCAAGGTAAATATCGCGTAACCACTTCTCTTAGTTACCCGATGTTTACGTTGGTTACGTGTGCAGGCAGCCCTGCTCCTAGCAGCTGCAGACACTCGTAACCAACATAAATATCGGGTATCCAAGGCCGATGTTTACCTTGGTTACCAGCGTCTGCAGCTGTCAGAAGCCGGCTCCCAGTCTAGTTCCCCTCACTCCCGATCACATGACTCCAATGCCCGCCCCTAAATATCCAGTGCAGGATCCTGCAAAATAACATATGCGTTTGCATACGTTATTTGCTGTAAAAGCAGGATCCGTACTTCCGCTAAAAAAAACGTTTTCAGCGGATGTTAAAAAGACGTAGTGTGAAACTAGCCTAAGTTCCCTTTCACACATCAGTTTTTTTTTACCATCAGTCACAATCCGTTTTCTCGACGGATACGACTAGCTGGGGGCTAAATAATACTTGGAGCAGGCTCAGTTAAAAAAAAATGGATTCCGTCATTTGCCGGATGATGACGGATCTTACGCCCATAGGTTTCTATTCTACCGGACGGCGACGTATCAGTTGTTTTCTTTTTTTTTTTCAATGTACACAAAAACGTTACTATGGACGTCGTCTCCGTCCGACGGATCCGTCGAACGATGGATGAAACGTGAGGCCATCCGTCGCTAATACAAGTCAATGAGAAAAAAAACGGATCCTGTGGCATCAGTCGCTAGATCCGTTTTTTTTCTTCAAAATTCGATGGATTGTGACTGATGGCAAAAAAAAAAGATGTGTGAAAAAGGGCCTAAAGAGCCACTTGTGACTTTTAGGATTGCTACTTCCAATAGGTGGCGCTAGAGTTCGTCTCCTTCCTCCATAGAGAGACAATTTAGACATTACTCTGTTACATTTTTGCTGCTAAATACAATATTTTCTTCAGTTTTTTCCTCTTCTGCGCTGTTGCTTCTGGGCCCGGCAGTCTTTCTTTTTCCGCCTGCATGACCCGTGCGTGGAAACTTGTTTTCTCGCTTCTCCAGAAGCCGATAAGCTGATGCTGGGGTTATCACATGAGGCTTGGTAAATATTCCTGAGAGCGGCTGCACCTTCCTTCTCACACGGATATTTGATCACCTTGTTTTGGCTGTAATGAGAATAATCCGGTGAGTGCAGCCTTACACAATGTGTCACCGGCCGGTGATTTATAGCAGAACGACACCTCCGTGTGACCCGAGAGGTAACTCCAGGGCGTTTCATACCCGCATATAGAGCCGGTCTCTGTACAATAAGTTGTTGTTTTTCCTCCGCAGCCAGTTCTGGCAATTTGCAAGGTGTCTGTTTGCAGTCATTTTAATTAGACTGTGCATTATTTACTCCCAGGGAATATAAAAAAGTCTGCCCCGTAATGTACAGGCCGGCTCATTACAGGCTACATATAATGCCCTCTGTCCACCATCACCAGGACAGATATTACTGACAAGTTTTTATTCAGTGACAGCAAGCAGAGATCTTAGAAGCAATGGAATTGATAGTATATTGGAGAAAAAATGGAATTGTAGAGATTCGGATTCACCAAGCTAATTGTTTTTTTGGCTGCTGCAACTTGTCCATAATGATTACCTATCGGTAGGATCAATCAGATATCACAGATTGGTAGGGTCTGAACTATGAAGAAGCCGGAGGGTATGATGAAGACTCCACTCCTGAGCCTGCATTATACACAGGAACACAACATTGGACGTTCCAATTTTGGGAAAGGGTAATAAAAACAACCCCTCCCCCAATAATTCTCCATCCCCGCACCCCTGACTTAAAGGGAATCTGTCAACAGGATTTTGCCACCTAATTTGAGAGCAGCATAATGTAGGGCCAGAGACCCTGATTCCAGCAATGTGTCACTTACTGAGATGCCTAGTGTAGTTTTGATAAAATCACTGTTTAATCAGCAGTAGATTATCATTACAGGACTACTTGGCATGCTGCAGGTAGTCCAGCATGTTCATGAGTGCTGTGTAACATAGATCTACAGCAGGCAAAACATTGATATTATGAAAATGTCAGCAAACAGGTTAGTAAGTGACACATCACTGGAATCAAGGTCTGTCTCTACATTATGCTGCTCTCAGATGGGGAAACAAAAACCTGGTGGAAGATTCCCTATAATTTTCTATCACACCCTGCACTTCTGTTGCACAGGGTGCGTACACGTCGACCGTTCGGCCTTTTCTTTGCTTTCTTTAGCTTCCATCTTGAGATTCAGATTTCACCCTACATTTGATCCCACTGTCAAAAATTGCCATGATGCATCAGTGCAGCAAAACAAGAGTACTAAGAGCCTGTGCCACCTCTGCCAGCATACATTTCTAAAGGCGCTATTGACATGAATTTCTTACCATCCTATCTACACAGGCAAAGAAATCGAACCATAGATGTCCATACATTGAGGTATGTGCAGTGATGAAAAATGAAACAGAAAAAGTATTAAACACGCTGGCTGATATGTATCTAATACTTCATGCAAAAAGCCTTTGGTGATGAAGCTTCAAAATGTCTTGTCTAAATGTTGACAAACGTTAAAAGGGAACCAACCAGCAGGATTTTCATTTATGGTGAATGATGTTCCGGATTACGGTACTCACTGGAACCTTCACCAGTTTACAAATTCTTCATTAACCAATGCCTTCAGTATATTTTATAACAATAAGGTTCCGAAGGTCTTGAGACAGCTCACTGGTTTTACCAATCATGAGGTGTTTCTTGTGCAGCACCTTGGCAATGAGACAACTTTTCTATAGGCTATCATTTGAACCAGCTATTATTTTTCACTGGCAGGATTGCTTTCCAATTACTGATATCAGCTGGTATCATGCCTTTTCATGTTCTTTTACACGTCTTTCTTCGTATGTTCAATACTTTTTTCCCCTGTGTCATTTCTCATTATTAGTTCAAAGAAAAAGGTTTTGGTACCGGGTTAGCCAGTTGAAAAATTGATTGCTCTCAGTGAGAAAGCAATCAATTTCTCATTATTACACGTTAGTTAATTCATAGACATCTGGTTTTTGTGTTTTTCCTCTCTACACCTGTGTGGGTTGAATGGGTTATTACTGACATCTGGTGAGAAATTCATGTCAGTAGCAGCTTTGGAAATATAGTTAGACACTTGGTGACGTGTTCAGTGCTTCTTTCAGCCGCTGTGTGTATATTTTGTGGTTTCGCTGAGATGTGACACTTGTTATTGCATTTACCATCATATGGTGAAACGTGATTCTGATTTTTCATGAGATAAACAGGAAATGCGGAGTTTATATTGAAGGACGGTCCGGGCCCATTTGTGGCCATAGATGTATAATCAGATCTAATAGTATTAACCCTGTGTGTACTGATTACTGAATGTCTGGGTGGTTTATTGTTTGTATGGCCTCCATACTGAAGGGACTTTCCAACTTGGGACTAAAGCCAGCATTTGGGTAACTTTTGGCTGTTTTGTGACCTTAAAACAGGCTGTCACAACATTAACACCAGTGTCCATGGCCCTTCTCAGGGATGGGATATATTAACCCTTTAAAGGGTATCTTCTCTCCAAGTACTCCAGTTTCCTCCCACACTCCAAACACCTACAGATAGGGACTCTAGATTGTGAGCCCCAATGGGGACAGTGATGCCAATGTATGTAAAACGCTGCGGAATTAATAGTGCTATATGAAGGAAAAAATATTAATAATTGTTATTAAAGTGGCGCTGATAACATGATACATGCTGCTCTCACCACGGGTAGTATGTATAGACACTGGTATAAGATCTCAGCTGGGTATGACTCTGAAACGCTGCGGAATAAACCGCGCCGGACACTATTTAGGCAGCCGGGATCCTAGCGGCTTCTCCTTGTCCGCTGTCGTGGAGTAACCAGATCGTGAGACTTGGCGCTGGATCTGGAGAGGGTGAGAAAATCCTCCTTTTTTTTTTAGAAATAGATATATCGATTATAGAGAGATCTCTCTATAGATAGATCTATCTAGCTAGATGTGTGTGTGTGTATATACAGTTAGGTCCAGAAATATTTGGACAGTGACACAAGTTTTGTTATTTTAGCTGTTTACAAAAACATGTTCAGAAATACAATTATAGTTTTCACATCCAAATCGGAGGAAAGGGTTTAGGAATCATAGCTCTGTAATGCATAGCCTCCTCTTTTTCAAGGACCAAAAGTAATTGGACAAGGGACTCTAAGGGCTGCAATTAACTCTGAAGGCGTCTCCCTCGTTAACCTGTAATCAATGAAGTAGTTAAAAGGTCTGGGGTTGAT